>NC_057812.1:50226186-50427688 GCF_018294505.1 Triticum aestivum | reverse complement strand
GAGGCGCGGCTCACGGGCAGGGCGGCTGCGGCGATCGCTGCGGTACGGGGCGAGCAGCGGCGTGGCAATGGCAGGGGCAGCGAGCGCGGCGTGGGGAATGGCCGGGCGAAGGAGGCCAGCATCGGCCGCGGGGTGGAGCGGGAGGCGCAATGGCGAAGGCGAGCAGCCGCGGGTGCGTGTGAGGGCGCGTCGGGGACGCGGGTCAGCATGCGCCCAGCGGGCGTCGGCGAGCGCAGCGGCAGCAGTAGCAAGCTGCAGCCAGCAACGCGAGGAGGGGGAGCAGCAGGGCGCGGCTGCACGCGTGCGGGCGCGCGCGTAGATGGAGTGGGGCGCCGGATAGGGACAACGCGGCGAGGAGAGGCGGGTCGAGGCTCGCGCGCAGCTGCAGTAGGCAGGGGTCGAAGGCAACGGCGGCCGACGCGAGCGAGCGACACGCCGGGTAGCTCCAGTGGGTGGAGTTCGCGGTCGGGCGGAGCCACCACGGCCGGGCGCGCGAGCAAACAGGGGACGGCGTTGCATGTGGGTAGCAGGGCGGGGGAGTAGGGTGCGGCCCTGGGTGGCTGTAGTTACTGGCGTGCGCGCGGACGACCGTAGGCGGTTGCGGCAGCAGCAGTAGCGAGTAGGCGCAGTGGCGGGGCTAGCTACGACAGCAAAACTGGAGGGGGCAGAGGGAGGCGTGCACGTGTGCTCACAGCGTTGACAAGAAGGCCCGGGGACGCCGGAGGAGCTCAAGGCGGCGCGGATCGACGCGGTGGCCATCGAAGCCCGAGGAGGAAGTCGAGGTTGGGGTGGCATCACGGGGCCGTCCGGTGCCTTGTGGCTCGACGTCGAGGAAGAGGACGTCACTAAGGTGCTCCTGGACTCGTCGACGAGGCTAGGGACGGACGGTGGCCGTGGGATCGAGCAGCGCACGACGATGGCATCGGGTGCGGTTGGATCTGGAGGAGGGGGGTCAGAGAGAGAGGGAGAGGGAGGGGCGCTCTAGGGTTAGTGGGGGGGGGGTCTTGTAGGGGGCAGTCCGCTGGCGGATGGTCGCCACAGCACCGACCGGTGTCGTGGCGGGCATCAGTCGCAGTCACAGCTGCAGTGAACAGGGGAAGGGGGTAGCAGGGGCGGGTTGGGCCGGCCTAGTGGCCAGTTGGGCCAAGGCCTAGGGGAGGTGGGAAGGCCTTTTGTTTTTTTGTTTTTACTTTTGTTCTTGTTTTTTTTGTTGCCATTTATTTTAGTCCTAGTAAAAATATAAAATTGCAATAATGATTACCGGTCTAGTTATCGATTGCCTAGGGACAAATAACTTTCTTGTTGACAAAAGCTCTTTACTAAAGCTAATTTAGTTGTCTCTTTATCTTAGCAGCCCCTAGTCTTTATTTTCGTGCTCTTTACTTTCTTGCAAGCTTACCCAAAAGCACCTACAAAGTACTTCTAGTTTCATACTTGTTTCCGGTAAAGCGAATGTCAAGTGTGCGTAGAGTTGTATCGGTGGTCGATAGAACTTGAGGGAATATTTGTTCTACCTTTAGCTCCTCATTGGGTTCGACACTCTTACTTATCGAAAGAGGCTACAATTGATCCCCTACACTTGTGGGTTATCAATACCTTTTTCTGGCACCGTTGCCGGGGAGCAATAGCGTGGGGTGAATATTCTCGTGTGTGCTTGTTTGCTTTATCACTAAGTAATTTTTATTTGCTGTTCTTAGTTGTTTCCTATCTTTAGTTATGAGTAGGAAACGCAAAATACACAAAAAATTAGTTGTACCTACTGAACCAATGGTTAAAGAACCAATCAAAATCTATCACACTGCTGAAGCTTATTACTTGGATCATCTTTGATCCCTATGTGCTCGTGCTGAAACCCCAACTAGCTTAGTTGAGGGCAAATCTTTAGATGAGCATGCTTGTTATGTGCGACACCGTATATCTCAAAAAGGGAAACTTTTACATCATCAAATTAATACTATGCAATGCTATGCTTGGAATTTATGCTATTATTATGATTTTACTTGTTGTTCTGAAAACCCTAAGAAACACCTTCCCTACCAATGTGAGTTTAGTGATAATGGAATCGTATCTTCGTATGCTAAAGGTGCTTATAGTTACTATGATGTTCAAAAAATTGAAGAATTTGTTGCTTTTAAGGGTGCTTTTGAAATTGCTTCTTTGATTGAAAAGTATGATGCTAATCTTTACAAATCTGAAAATTTTGCCATACTTGAATATTGTTATGAGAATTATGCTTCTAATGCTTATGTTAAACTATATATTGAGGAATACTCCGCTGTCCAAGAAGAGACTAGTATTTTGCAGGAGTCTATGGAAGAAGAAATTGATGAAACTGTGAGCTCATTGGATGAAAAAGATGGGAAGAGAGCGAAGAACAAAAGGAGGAAGAGCGGATTAGCTACCCGTGCCCACCTTCTAATGAGAGTAACTCTTCAACTCATACATTGTTTAATTTCCCTTCGTGCTTACCGGAGGATGATTGCTATGATGATTGTTATGATCCCGTTGATTCTTTTGAAATATCCCTTTTTGATGATGTTTGCTATGCTTGTGGCCAAGATGCCAAAATGAATGATGCTTATGGAGACGAACTTGCTATATTTCCTTATGTTAAACATGAAATTGTTGCTATTGCACCCACGCATGATAGTCCTATTATCCTTTTGAATTCTCCCGATTACACTATATCGGAGAAGTTTGCACTTATTAAGGATTACATTGATGGGTTGCCTTTTACCGTTGCACATGATGTTTTTGATAGATATAATATGCATGTGCTTGCTGCTCCTACTTGCAATTATTATGAGAGATGAACTATATCTCCACCTCTCTATGTTTTCAACATGAAAAAATTGCAAGAAACTGTTTATACTATGCACTGGCCTTTACTATGTGTGCATGAATTGTTCTTTTATGACATGCCGATGCATAGGAAGAGAGTTAGACTTCGTCATTGCTTGATATATGTTACTTTGTGCTCACTACTAAATTACAAATCATTGTTGATTCAAATTGGCTTTGATATACCTTGGGATCCAGGTGGATTCACTACTTGAGCACTATATGCCTAGATTAATGGCTTTAAAGAAAGCGTTGTGATACGTCTCCAACGTATCTATAATTTTTGATTGCTCCATGCTATATTATCTACTGTTTTGGGCAATATTGGGCTTTATTTTCCACTTTTATATTATTTTTGGGACTAACCTATTAACCGGAGGCCCAGCCCAGATTTGCTGTTTTATGCCTATTTCAGTGTTTCGAAGAAAAGGAATATCAAACGGAGTCGAAACGGAACGAAATCAACTGGAGAAGTTATTTTTGGAAGGAAACCTACCAGATATACTTGGAACCTACGTCAGAAGATGAAGGAGGAGCTCACGAGGGTAGGGGGCGCGCCCCCCTGCCTCGTGGCCCCCTTCGGTCCATGGACGTACTCCTTTCACCCATATATACACACGTATCCTAAAACTTCCAGAACGGAGAATAGATCGCGAGTTCCACCGCCAGAAGCCTCTGTAGCCACCGAAAACCAATCTAGACCCGTTCCGGCACCCTGCTGGAGGGGGCAATCCTTCTCCGGTGGACATCTTCATCATCCCGGTGCTCTCCATGACGAGGAGGGAGTAGTTCTCCCTCGGGGCTGAGGGTATGTACCAGTAGCTATGTGTTTGATCTCTCTCTCTCTCTCTCTCGTGTTCTTGAGGTGATACGATCTTGATGTATCGCGAGCTTTGCTATTATAGTTGGATCTTATGTTTCTCCTCCCCCTCTACTCTCTTGTAATGAATTGAGTTTCCCCTTTGGAGTTATCTTATCGGATTGAGTCTTTAAAGATTTGAGAACACTTGATGTATGTCTTGTCGTGGATATCTGTGGTGACAATGGGATATCACGTGATTCACTTGATGTATGTTTTGGTGATTAACTTGGGGGTTCCGCCCATGAACCTTTGCATAGGGGTTGGCACATGTTTTCGTCGTGATTCTTCGATAGGAACTTTGGGGCACTCTTTGAGGTTCTATGTGTTGGTTGAATAGATGAATCTAAGACTGTGTGACGCATATCGTATAATCATACCCACGGATACTTGAGGTGACATTGGAGTATCTAGGTGACATTAGGGTTTTGGTTGATTTGTGTCTTAAGGTGTTATTCTAGTACGAACTCTAGGGCTGTTTGTGACACTTATAGGAATAGCCCAACAGATCGATTGGAAATAATAACTTTGAGGTGGTTTCATACCCTACCATAATCTCTTCGTTTGTTCTCCACTATTAGTGACTTTGGAGTGACTCTTTGTTGCATGTTGAGGGATAGTTATATGATCCAATTATGTTATTATTGTTGAGAGGACTTACACTAGTGAAAGTATGAACCCTAGGCCTTGTTTCCTAGCATTGCAATACCGTTTACGCTCACTTTTATCATTAGTTACCTTGCTGTTTTTATATTTTCAGATTACAAATACCTTTATCTACCATCCATATACCACTTGTATCATCATCTCTTCGCCGAACTAGTGCACCTATACAATTTACCATTGTGTTTGGTGTGTTGGGGACACAAGAGACTCTTTGTTATTTGGTTGCAGGGTTGATTGAGAGAGACCATCTTCATCCTACGCCTCCTACGGATTGATAAACCTTAGGTCATCCACTTGAGGGAAATTTGCTACTGTCCTACAAACCTCTGCACTTGGAGGCCCAACAACGTCTACAAGAAGAAG
The DNA here is from genome assembly GCF_018294505.1 of Triticum aestivum. Lineage (NCBI taxonomy): Eukaryota > Viridiplantae > Streptophyta > Magnoliopsida > Poales > Poaceae > Triticum > Triticum aestivum. Next base: position 50,422,959 of record NC_057812.1, on the reverse strand, counting down.
GTTGTGTAGTAGACATCACGCTGCCAGGGAGACAACCCGGAAGTTTTAGAGAGTCATTTATTTCTGTTGAGTCCTTTCATATAGTTTAAAAACAACAAAAATAAAGAGGGGAACCCAAAACTTTTTCTAAAAGAAAAGTGAAAGTGAGAGAGACGAGCATTGTGAAAGTGGGGGACGTCCTTGAACTTTGTTCATGCCCATGGGAACTTTGTGAATCTTAATTACAGAAATCTTTCAACAAAAATAATTATCCCCTTGTATAGTTCGATTGTATTATAAAAATAATGTGCCATGGTTTGCCTTTAGGATGTTTACATTTGTTTGATGGTTTGCCTTTAGTGCACGATTTTAAATTTTTTAGCTGGAATCTTAAATGGTTCTGATTCTTTTTGCACTATCTTCCTATACAAATTTTTTATTTTTCATAATTTTGGTAGAATTGTTCAAGTATCAGAAGTATGGTGAATGTTCAGATTATTACAGACTGTTCTGTTTTAGACAGATTCTGTTTTTGATGCATAGTTTGCTTGTTTTGATGAAACTATCAATTTATATTAGTGGATTAAGCCATGAAAAAGTTATATTATAGTAGACACAATGCAAAAACAAAATATGAATTGGTTTGCAACAGTACTTAGAGTAGTGATTTGCTTTATTATACTAACGGATCTTACCGAGTTTTCTGTTGAAGTTTTGTGTGGATGAAGTGTTCGATGATCGAGAAGGTCTCGATGTGAGAAGAAGGAAGAGAGGCAAGAGCTCAAGCTTGGGGATTCCCGTGGCACCCCAAGTAAATATTCAAGGAGACTCAAGCGTCTAAGCTTGGGGATGCTGGGGAGGCATCCGCTCTTTCTTCAACAAGTATCGGTATGTTTTCGGATTCGTTTCGTTCATGCGATATGTGCAATCTTGGAGCGTCTTTTGCTTTAGTTTTCTTTTTTCTTTTATGCACCATGCTGGTATGAGATAGTCCATGGTTGATTTATAGAATGCTCTTTGCACCTCACTTATATCTTTTGAGTATGGCTTTATAGAATGCTTCTTGTGCTTCACTTATATCATTTGAAGTTTGGATTGCCTGTTTCTCTTCACTTAGACAACCGCCATTTGTAGAATGCTCTTTTGCTTCACTTATATTTGTTAGAGCACGGGCATATCTTTTGTAGAAATAATTAAACTCTCTTGCTTCACTTATCTATTTAGAGAGAGGACAGGAACTGGTCATTCACATGGTTAGTCATAAAATCCTACATAAAACTTGTAGATCACTGAATATGATATGTTTGATTCCTTGCAATAGTTTTGCGATATAAAGGTGGTGATATTAGAGTCATGCTAGTCGAGTAATTGTGAAATTGAGAAATACTTGTGTTGAGGTTTGCAAGTCCCGTAGCATGCACGTATGGTGAACCGTTATGTAACGAAGTCGGAGCATGAGGTGTTTATTGATTGTCTTCCTTATGAGTGGCGGTCGGGGACGAGCGATGGTCTTTTCCTACCAATCTATCCCCCTAGGAGCATGCGGGTAGTACTTTGTTTCGATGACTAATAGATTTTTGCAATAAGTATGTGAGTTCTTTATGACTAATGTTGAGTCCATGGATTATACGCACTCTCACCCTTCCATCATTGCTAGCCTCTTCGGTATCGTGCATTGCCTTTCTCACCTCGAGAGTTGGTGCAAACTTCGCCGGTGCATCCAAACCCTGTGATACGATATGCTCTATCACACATAAACCTCCTTATATCTTCCTCAAAACAGCCACCATACCTACCTATTATGGCATTTCCATAGCCATTCCAAGATATATTGCCATGCAACTTCCATCATCATCATATAGATGACTTGAGCATTTATTGTCATATTGCTTAGCATGATCGTAATATAGTTAGCATGATGTTTTCATGACTTGTCCGTTTTTTGATGTCATTGCTACGCTAGATCATTGCACATCCCGGTACACCGCCGGAGGCATTCATATAGAGTCATATCTTTGTTCTAGTATCGAGTTGTAATATTGAGTTGTAAGTAAATAAAAGTGTGATGATCATCATTATTAGAGCATTGCCCAAAAAAGGAGAGGCCAAAGAAGCCTAAATAAAAAAAGGGGCCAAAGAAGGCCGCAAAAAGGGGGCAATGTTACTATCCTTTTACCACACTTGTGCTTCAAAGTAGCACCATGTTCTTCATATAGAGAGTCTCTTGAGTTAACACTTTCATATACTAGTGGGAATTTTCATTATAGAACTTGGCTTGTATATTCCGATGATGGGCTTCCTCAAATGCCCGAGGTCTTCATGAGCTAGCAAGTTGGATGCACACCCACTTAGTTTCAGTTTGAGCTTTCATATACTTATAGTTGTAGTGCATCCATTGCATGGCAATCCCTGCTCACTCACATTGATATCTATTAATGGGCATCTCCATAGCCCTTTGATACGCCTAGTTGATGTGAGACTATCTTCTCCTTTTTGTCTCCTCCACCATCATATTCTATTCCACCTATAGTGCTATGTCCATGGCTCACGCTCATGTATTGCATGAAAGTTGAAAAGGTTTGAGAACGTCAAAAGTATGAAACAATTGCTTGGCTTGTCATCGGGGTTGTGCATGATTTGAATATTTTGTGTGGTGAAGATGGAGCATAGCCAGACTATATGATTTTGTAGGGATAACTTTCTTTGGCCATGTTATTTTGAAAATACATGATTGCTTTATTAGTATGCTTGAAGTATTATTGTCTTAATGTCGAAGGATAGACTATTGCTTTGAATCACTCGTGTCTTAATATTCATGCCATGATTAGACATAGGATCAAGATTATGCTAGGTAGCATTCCACATCAAAAATTATCTTTTTTATCATTTACCTACTCGAGGACAAGCAGGAATTAAGCTTGGGGATGCTGATACGTCTCCGTCGTATCTATAATTTTTGATTGTTCCATGCCAATATTATTGAACTTTCATATACTTTTGGCAAATTTTTATACTATTTTTGGGACTAACATATTGATCCAGTGCCCAGTGCCAGTTCCTGTCTGTTGCATGTTTTTGGTTTCGCAGAATATCCATACCAAATGGAGTCCAAACGGGATAAAAACAGAAGGAGCTTATTTTTGGAAAAAATGGAAAATTCGGAAGGAAAATCAACGCGAACCAGTGCTTGAGGTGGTCACGAGGCAGGGGGGTGCGCCCCCTTAGGGCACGCCCCTACCCTCATGAGCCCACCGTAAGGCGGTTGCCGCTCTTCTTTTGCCGCAAGAAAGCTAATATTCGGAAAAAAAAATCACGGCGATGGTTTCAGGCCAATCGGAGTTACGGATCTCCATATATATACGAAATGGTGAAACAGAGCCAGAAGGGAACGCAGAATCAGAGAGAAACAGAGAGATAGATCCAATCTCGGAGGGGCTCTCGCCCCTCCCACGCCATGGGAGCCAAGGACCAGAGGGGAAACCCGTCTCCCATCTAGGGAGGAGGTCAAGGAAGAAGAAGAAGAAGGGGGGCCCTCTCCCCCTTGCTTCCGGTGGCGCCGGAGCGCTGCCGGGGCCATCACCATCACCGCCATCTTCACCAACAACTTCACCGCCATCATCACCAACTCTTCCCCCCTCTATGCAGCGGTGTAACCTCTCTCTTACCCGCTGTAATCTCTACTTAAATATGGTGCTCAATGCTATATATTATTTCCCAATGATGTATGGATATCCTATGATGTTTGAGTAGATTTGTTTTGTCCTAATGGCTATTTGATGATCAAGATTGGTTTGAGTTGTATGTTTTATTATTGGTGCTGTCCTATGGTGCTCTCCGTGTCGTGCAAGAGTGAGGGATTCCCACTGTAGGGTTTGCAATATGCTTATGATTTGCTTATGGTGGGTGGCGTGAGTGACAGAAGCACAGACCCGAGTAAGTAGGTTGTTTGCGTATGGGATAAAGGGGACTTGTTGCTTTAATGCTATGGTTGGGTTTTTCCTTAATGAATCTTTAGTAGTTGCGGATGCTTGCTAGAGTTCCAATCATAAGTGCATATGATCCAAGTAAAGAAAGTATGTTAGCTTATGCCTCTCCCTCAAATAAAATTGCAATAATGATTACCGGTCTAGTTATCGATTGCCTAGGGACAAATAACTTTCTTGTTGACAAAAGCTCTTTACTAAATCTAATTTAGTTGTGTCTTTATCTTAGCAGCCCCTAGTCTTTATTTTCGTGCTCTTTACTTTCTTGCAAGCTTACCTAAAAACACCTACAAAGTACTTCTAGTTTCATACTTGTTTTCGGTAAAGCGAACGTCAAGTGTGCGTAGAGTTGTATCGGTGGTCGATAGAACCTGAGGGAATATTTGTTCTACCTTTAGCTCCTTGTTGGGTTCGACACTCTTACTTATCGAAAGAGGCTACAATTGATCCCCTATACTTGTGGGTTATCACTCGTGAATTACATATGAGGCCACACATGAGGAATAGCTTTGGGAACAGGGGGTGTACAGGAGAGTCAGGTTTCGATCCTGGAACCTGTCGATTATGGGCCCACCATGTGGGTTCAAAGCAGGAAAGCGCTATCAGGTGCATGGTCAAGATAGCAAGGTATGTCAGAAGATAGCCTGTCAGTTAAGTTGGCAACAACGTTGGTACCAAGGGCGAGGGGCAAAGAGAACCATTTCCTTGCTCGTTGAAACGAGGCGGAACAATAGGCAAGGTTCTCATCCATTGGTGGTTACCAGAATGTCATCAACAATAGTAACAGGGTCTTGCTGACATAATTGTACACCAAGGTGTTTACATAAGAAGGAGAATATTACTGCTTAGATCATTTAGATCACAAGAAACATTAACCCAACCAATGAAAAGGAAAATATGATTATCAGATTAAACAGAACAATGGAAAGGAAAATGTGTTTAAACACATATTTCAAGGGTATATCCTTCCCAAGGACAAGCAGAGTATGATATCCATGACAGGATATATCATAGAAAAACCCTTTAGGAAAAGGGAGAGAAATGTGATGACATTAGCCATACGACGGTGCTTGGGGTAATTTATAAAGAAATTTTAGCATCGTGCTTCAAATGTTCATATTGAAAATCGGAGTACCACATACATGCTCCGAGATAGCGTTGACATGGTCTTTAAGCAAAGGTTAGACTTTGGATACGCAAAGGATCCATCAGGAACAACCCATAGAATAATTGTTACAATTTCCTCATGGAAGAATGGTTAACCTTGTTAAACAGGAAACTATAACCACAAGTCCTCCGGCCAGGTGTGATGGGCATGACATCACCTTACCGATATATAAGGACCCGTGTCATAACTCTTGGAAATATGTCCCAACCATCATATCTGACCGAGATTCAGATCTGATTGGTGTCAGGATACCTCTGACTCAGGATGCCTGAGAAGAAAAGGTGCAACACAATTGTCGAGATGACCTTGTAAAATTCTTAGGAAATGAACTATGGGAGCGAGTTCCGAAACAAGAGTTCATCATTAACCCAAGGGAATGATGAGGGGGGTGGCTGATGGACTCAGCGACAATTCTTCAAGATTTCCAAAAGCTGGATTTCCACACTTATGTGAACAAGGAGATAACATTTGTCAAATCAAATGATATAATGTTGTATGCTCGAGGAGAACATCCATGAGCAAACATTGGTTCAAAGCAATGGGGTTGCCAGAAGTTTTGAATTCACACATCATAGTTCATTTGTCGGTATTCCGGTTAGGAACAACACGAGGACTAAGAAGGAATGGTGATGATGATAAGTATTACCTGTATCAAGAATTCTCGAGAGGTGGTGAAATTCTCATGAAATTCTTGACATAAAAGATGGTAATACTCCAAGGTAAAGAAGAATAATTGCTGGATAGCATGGGTCTCCAGGTATAACACAAAACACGAACAAGTTTGTGTTGGAGGGAAAGCAATAATGTTGTCGGTGATAACACAAATCATCGAGGGACAAGGATGGTACTTGTCATCATCAATTTGGTTGATATTATGGAAGGAATCAAAATGTTGTTTGACGATCACGACAAATTGTCGAGAGATTTCATGAAGGTGTAATCGGCCGGTGATGACATCGAGTCAAATGAATGGTGAAGCGAAAGGTTATTGGAACCAAGGGTACGACACAAACTCGAAATCAAGCTTGCTATTCAAGGTGAAGTGATATGATGAGGAAGATCGACGTAAGCTTAGATCATCGTCGAAAATTGTGCTCCTGGAAGAAGGACCAGGTAGCACAGTTAAAATTTAGCACAATAATGATATAGCCGTTCAGCCTAGGAAAGACATGATGGAGTATTAAACTTGTAAGCAATGAAGATCTCCAATCCTCGTTGAATCATAGTGCAGACTCAATTGTCAGTGTCTTTGGGTGTTTAATAAATCAGAGCCCGTGAAAAAATTGGAATCAGTGAGAGTGTAGTACTTCATGAAAAACTCATAAATTATGCACTTCCGTGATAATCTCGAGATACCGGGGGTAATACTCGACGGTAGATCAAAGTAGAGGTTGGACTGGGGTATTGACTTGCAAAAGACAAGTTCTTTAACTTGTCCGAGAAATGGGATCAAAGAAGAACGATATGGTCGGAACCATAGCTGCAGGGGATCCAATTTAATGACACCGAAAGAATTACCCAAATGATTAAATATTTTGCAAGAAGCTTCCATGATAGGTTCCACATCGGGTCCATGGGCATGAACACAAAGTTCAAGGTCGACTCCCGCTTCTCCAATGCATAACCTTCCATTCACCTCTCGCTTTTCAAAAAATGACATTAGTTGTTGAAAGTTTTACCTGGTGCAATACCAGATAAGTATGACCCGTGAAATCTTTCGGGTTCACACGGATTAGGGAAGGCATAGGTTCAACCCATCAGGGCATCTTAGGAACATATACCACAAACTTCAGAGTAAATAACACAAGCTCGATAGTAGAGCATGCTTGAGAAAGCAGAGGATACAATTTACCAAAGGCTTTATATATCCATGGAAAGGCTCACAAGGTTACTTGAATATGAAGGACACTCTCGGATAATAATCCACAAGAGGTCTAGTGGTCTACAAGGAGCTGATTTGAGTATCGTGTTGGAAATATGCCCTAGAGGCAATAATAAATTAGTTATTATTATATTTCATTGTTCATGATAATCGTTTATTATCCCTGCTAGAATTGTATTGATAGGAAACTCAGAAACATGTGTGGATACGTAGACAACACCATGTCCCTAGTAAGCCTCTAGTTGACTAGCTCGTTGATCAATAGATGGTTACGGTTTCCTAACCATGGACATTGGATGTCGCTGATAACAGGATCACATCATTAGGAGAATGATGTGATGGACAAGACCCAATCCTAAGCCTAGCACAAAGATCGTGTAGTTCGTATGCTAAAGCTTTTCTAATGTCAAGTATCATTTCCTTAGACCATGAGATTGTGCAACTCCCGGATACCGTAGGAGTACTTTGGGTGTGCCAAACGTCACAATGTAACTGGGTGGCTATAAAGGTACACTACAGGTATCTCCGAAAGTATCTGTTGGGTTAGCACGAATCGAGACTGGGATTTGTCACTCCGTGTAAACGGAGAGGTATCTCTGGGCCCACTCGGTAGGACATCATCATAATGTGCACAATGTGACCAAGGAGTTGATCACGGGATGATGTGTTATGGAACGAGTAAAGAGACTTGCTGGTAACGAGATTGAACAAGGTATCGGGATACCGACGATCGAATCTCGGGCAAGTACAATACCGCTGGATAAAGGGAATTGAATACGGGATTGATTAAGTCCTTGACATCGTGGTTCATCCGATGAGATCATCATGGAACATGTGGTAGCCAACATGGGTATCCAGATCCCGCTGTTGGTTATTGACCGGAGAGTTGTCTCGGTCATGTCTGCATGGTTCCCGAACCCGTAGGGTCTACACACTTAAGGTTCGATGACGCTAGGGTTATAGGGAATAGATATACGTGGTTACTGAATGTTGTTCGGAGTCCCGGATGAGATCCCGGACGTCATGAGGAGTTCCGGAGGTAAAGATTTATATATGGGAAGTCCTGTTTTGGTCACCGGAAAAGTTTCGGGTGCTATGGTAACGTACCGGGACCACCGGGAGGGTCCCGGGGGTCCACCAGGTGGGGCCACCTGACCTAGAGGGCTGCGTGGGCCAAGTGTGAAGGGGGACCAGCCCTAGGTGGGCTGGTGCGCCCCCCCATCAGGGCCCAAGGCGAAGAGAGAAGGGAAAAGGGGGAAACCCTAGGCTCAGATGGGCCTAAGGCCCACCTAGTGGTGCGCCCCCCCTCTCCCCCCCTTGGCCGCCCCCTAGATGGGATCTAGGGCTGGCCGCCACCCCTAGGGGTGGAAACCTAGGTGGGGGCTCAGCCCCTCCCCTCCCCTATATATACTTGAGGTTTTGGGCTGCCATACACACGCGATTCAATCTCCCTGTTGGCGCAGCCCTACCCCTCTTCCTCCTCGTCTCTCGTAGTGCTTGGCGAAGCCCTGCTGGAGTCCCGCGCTCCTCCACCACCACCACGCCGTCGTGCTGCTGCTGGATGGAGTCTTCCCCATCCTCTCCTTCTCCCCTTGCTGGATCAAGGCGTAGGAGACGTCACCGGGCTGTACGTGTGTTGAACACGGAGGTGCCGTCCGTTCGGCACTAGGATCATCGGTGATTTGAATCACGACGAGTATGAATCCATCAACCCCGTTCACTTGAATGCTTCCGCTTAACGATCTACAAGGGTATGTAGATGCACTCTCCTTCCCCTCGTTGCTAGATTACTCCATAGATTGATCTTGGTGATGCGTAGAAATTTTTGAATTTCTGCTACGTTCCCCAACAGTGGCATCATGAGCTAGGTCTATGCGTAGTTTCTATGCACGAGTAGAACACAAAGCAGTTTTGGGTGTTGATTTTGTCAATTTACTTGCCGTTACTAGTCTTATCTTGATTCGGCGGCATCATGGGATGAAGCGGCCCGGACCGACCTTACACGTACTCTTACGTGAGACTGGTTCCACCGACTGACATGCACTAGTTGCATAAGGTGGCTAGCGGGTGTCTGTCTCTCCCACTTTAGTCGGATCGGATTCGATGAAAAGGGTCCTTATGAAGGGTAAATAGAAATTGGCATATCACGTTTTGGTTTTGGCGTAGGTAAGAAACGTTCTTGCTAGAAACCTATAGCAGCCACGTAAAAAACTTGCAACAACAATTAGAGGACGTCTAACTTGTTTTTGCAGCATATGCCTTGTGATGTGATATGGCCAAAAAGGATGTGATGAATGATATACGTGATGTATGAGATTGATCATGTTCTTGTAATAGGAATCACGACTTGCATGTCGATGAGTATGACAACCGGCAGGAGCCATAGGAGTTGTCTTAATTTATTTATGACCTGCATGTCAACATAAACGTCATGTAATTACTTTACTTTATTGCTAAAGCGTTAGCCATAGTAGTAGAAGTAATAGATGACGAGACAACTTCAAGAAGACACGATGATGGAGATCATGATGATGGAGTTCATGGTGTCATGCCGGTGACAATGATGATCATGGAGCCCCGAAGATGGAGATCAAAAGGAGCAAAATGATATTGGCCATATCATGTCACTATTTGATTGCATGTGATGTTTATCATGTTTTACATCTTATTTGCTTAGAACGACGGTAGCTTAAATAAGATGATCCCTCACTAAAATTTCAAGAAAGGTGTTCCCCCTAACTGTGCACCATTGCGAAGGTTCGTCGTTTCGAAGCACCACGTGATGATTGGGTGTGATAGATTCTAACGTTCGAATACAACGGGTGTAAGCCAGATTTACACAGCAAAAACACTTAGGTTGACTTGACGAGCCTAGCATGTACAGACATGGCCTCGGAACACGGAAGACCGAAAGGTCGAGCATGAGTCGTATAGAAGATACGATCAACATGAAGATGTTCAACTATGTTGACTAGTCCGTCTCACGTGATGATCGGACACGGCCTAGTTGACTCGGATCATGTTTCACTTAGATGACTAGAGGGATGTCTATCTGAGTGGGAGTTCATTAAATGAACTCAATTATCATGAACATAGTCTAAATTGTATTTGCAAATATGTTGTAGATAAATACCTCACGTTGTAGCTCCCTGTTTCAATACGTTCCTAGAGAAAGACCAAGTTGAAAGATATTGTAAGCACTGATGCGGACTAGGTCCGTACTCCGAGGAGTGTCCTCACTGCTACACAAAAGGCTTACGTCTTTGATGCACTGCTCGATGTGCAAACCCCTACAACGTCGTCTGTGGATGTTGTGAACACCTGACAGACACGTCCTGATGACTACTTGATAGTTTAGTGCACCATACTTTACGGCTTAGAATCGGGATTCCAATGACGTTTTAAACGCCAGGATCATACCCGTGTTGAGAGGTGTGAGACCTTTGACAAGTTCTTTAGCCAACAAGATGGAGGAGAATAGCTCAGCTAGTGAGCATGTGCTCAGAATGTCTGGGTGCTACAATCACTTAAATCAAGTGGGAGTTAAACTTCCAGACAAGATAGTGATTGATAGAGTTCTCTAGCCACTATCACTAAGCTACTAGATCTTCGTGATGAACTATGGCATGCAAGGGATGGAGTTGATCCCAGAGCTGTTCGCGGTGCTTAAGACCGTAAAGGGTAGAAATCAAGAAGGAGCATCAAGTGTTGATGGTTTAACAAGACCACTGGTTTCAAGAAGGGCAAGGGCTAGAAGGGAAACTTCATGGATGGAAAACCAGTTGCCGCTCCAGTGAAGGAACCCAAGGTTGAACCCAAACCCGAGACTAAGTGTTTCTATTGTAAGGGGAACGGTCACTGGTAGCGGAATTACCCCAAATGCATGGTAGATAAGAAGGCTGGCAACTTCAACAAAGTATATACGTGTTATTAATGTGTACCTCGCTAGTACTCCTGGTAGCACCTGGGTATTGGATACCGGTTCGGTTGCTATTACTAGTGACTTGAAGCAAAAGCTACGGACTAAACGGAGACTGGCTAAGGGCGAGGTGACGATGTGTGTTGGAAGTGTTTCCAAAGTTGATGAGATCACCATCGCATGCTCGATCTGCCTTCGGGATTAGTATTGAACCTAGATAAATGTTATCAGGTGTCTACGTTGAGCATGAATATGATTAGATCATGTTCATTGCAATACGGTCATTCATTTAAGTTAGAGAATAATGGTTATTCTGTTTACATGAATGATACCTTTCATGGTCATGCACCCTATGTGAATGGTTCATTGAATCTCGGTCGTGGTAATACACATGTTCACGCCAAAAGATGTAGAGTTAATAATGATAGTACCACTTTCTCGTGGCACTGCCGCTTAAGTCATATTGGCGTAAGATGCATGAAGAAACTCCATGTCGATGGATTTTGGAGTCACTTGATTTTGAATCACTTGACACATGCGAGCCTTGCCTCATGGGCAGGATGACTAAGACCCCGTTATCAGGTACAATGAAATGGGCAAGCGACTTGTTGGAAATCATACATGCTGATGCGTGTGATCCAATGAGAATTGAAGCGTGCGGTGGATATCGCTATTTTCTCATCTTCACTAACGATTTGAGTAGATATAGGTATATTTACTTAATGAAGCACAAGTCTAAAACGTTTGAAAAGTTCAAGCGATTTCAGAGTGAAGTTAAGAATCATCATAACAAGAAGATCAAATTCCTACGATCTGATCAATGAGAATATCTGAGCTATGAGTTTGGCAAACACTTAAGACATTGTGGAATTGTTTCACAATTGAAGCCACCTGGAACACCACTGGGTTATGGTGTGTCCGGACGTCGTAATCGAACCTTATGAGATATGCTGCGATCTATGATGTCTCTTACCAATCTACCATTTTCATTTTGAGGTTATGCGTTAGAGACAGCTGCATTCACTTTGGATAGGACACCATATAAGTCCGTTGAGACGACGCCGTGTGAACATTGGTTTGGCAAGAGACCAAAGTTGTCGTTTCCTAATGTTTGGGGCTGCGATGCTTAAGGCTTCAGCCGGAGAAGCTTGAACCCAAAGCGTACAAACACATCTTCATAGGATACCCAAAGGTGACAGTTGGGTATACCTTCTATCTCAGATCCGAGGGCAAATTGTTTGTCGCTAAGAACGGGTCCTTTCTCGAGAAGGAGCTTCTCTCGAAAGAAATGAGTGGGAGGAAGATAGAACTTGATGAGGTTGTCGAACCTTTACTTCAACCAGAGAGTGATGCAACATAGAAAGATGTTTTCTGTAGAGCCTACGTCTGTTGAATAGGAAGTTAATGATAGTGATCATGAAGCTTTGGATCAAGTTGCTATCGAACCTCGTAGGTCGACAAGGATATGTACTACTCCTAAGTGGTACGGTAATCCTGTCTTAGATATCATGTTGTTAGACAACAATGAACCTACAAGCTATGGAGAAGCGATGGTGGGCCAGTATTCCGACAAATGGTTAGAAGCCATGAAATCCGAGATAAGATCCATGTATTAGCACAAAGTATGGACTTTGGTGGACTTGCCCGATGATCGGCAAGCCATTGAGATAAATGGATCTTTAAGAAGAAGACAGACGTGGGCGATAATGTTGCCGTCTATGAAGCTCGACTTGTGGGAAAGAGTCTTTTCACAAGTTCAAGGAGTTGACTACGATGAGAATTTCTCACCCATAGCGATGCTTAAGTCCGTCGGAATCATCTTAGCATTAGCTGTATTTTTCGATTATGAAATCTTACAGATGGATGTCAAAACAAGTTTTCTTACCAGTTTTCGTAAGAAAAGTTGTATGTGATACAATAAAAGGTTTTGTCGATCCTAAGGATGCTAAAAGGTATGCTGGCTCCAGCAGTCCTTCTATGGACTAGAGCAAGCATCTCGGAGTCGGAATATATGCTTTGATGGAGTGATCAAAGCTTTTAGGTTTATACAATGTTTGCTAGAAACTTGTATTTACAAGAAAGTGAGTGGGAGCACTACAATATTTTTGATAAGTATATGTGGATGACATATTGTTGATCTGAAATAATGTATAATTTCTGGAAAGCATAAACGGTTGTTTGAAGAGTGATTTTCAAAGGAAGACCTGGATAAAGCTGCTTACATATTGGGCATCAAGATCTATAGAAATAGATCAAGACGCCTGATGATACTTTCAAAGAACGCACACCTTGACATGTTTTTGAAAGAGTTCAAAATAGATCAGTCAAAGAAGGGGTTCTTACCTGAGTTGTAAGGTGTGAAGTTGAGTAAGACTCAAAGCTTGACCACGGCGTAAGAAAGAGAAAGGACGAAGGTCGACCCCTATGCTTTTGTCATAGGCTCTATACGGTATGCCATGCTGAAGTACCGCACCTGATGTGTGCCTTGCCACATGTCTGGCAGGAGGGTACAAAGGTGATCTAGGAGTAGATCACCAGATAGCGGTCAAAATTATCCTTAGAGGAATAAGGAAATGTTTCTCGGTTATGGAGGTGATAAAGAGTTCGACATAAAGAGTTACGTCGATGCAAGCTTAACACCTATCCGGATAGCTCTGAGTAGAGATACCGGATACGTATAATGGAGCAACAATTTGGAATAGCTCCAAGTGGAACGTGGCAGCAGCATCTATGATATAAAGTTTTGCGAAATACATAGGGATCTGAATATGGCAAGACCCGTTGACTACAACCTCTCTCACAAGCACAACATGATCAAACCCAGAACTCTTTGAGTGTTTATCACATAGTGATGTGAACTAGATCATTGAGTCTAGTAGACTCTTGGATGTTGGTCACATGGCGATGTGACCTGTGAGTGTTAATCACATGGTGATGTGAACTAGATTATTGACTCTAGTGCAAGTGGGAGACTGTTGGAAATATGCCCTAGAGGCAATAATAAATTATTTATTATTATATTTCATTGTTCATGATAATCGTTTATTATCCATGCTAGAATTGTATTGATAGGAAACTCAGATACATGTGTGGATACATAGACAACACAATGTCCGTAGTAAGCCTCTAGTTGACTAGCTCGTTGATCAATAGATGGTTACGGTTTCCTGACCATGGACATTGGATGTCGTTGATAACGGGATCACATATATTAGGAGAATGATGTGATGGACAAGACCCAATCCTAAGCCTAGCACAAAGATCGTGTAGTTCGTATGCTAAAGCTTTTCTAATGTCAAGTATCATTTCCTTAGACCATGAGATTGTGCAACTCCCGGATACCATAGGAGTACTTTGTGAAGGAAATATGCCCTAGAGGCAATAATAAAGTTATTATTTATTTCCTTATATCATGATAAAAGTTTATTATTCATGCTAGAATTGTATTAACCGGAAACATAATACATGTGTGAATACATAGACAAACAGAGTGTCACTAGTATGCCTCTACTAGACTAGCTTGTTAATCAAAGATGGTTATGTTTCCTAACCATGGACAAATAGTTGTCATTTGATTAACAAGATCACATCATTAGTTGAATGATCTGATTGACATGACCCATTCCATTAGCTTAGCACCCGATCGTTTAGTATGTTGCTATTGCTTTCTTCATGACTTATACATGTTCCTATGACTATGAGATTATGCAACTCCCGTTTGCCAGAGGAACACTTTGTGTGCTACCAAACGTCACAACGTAACTGGGTGATTATAAAGGAGCTCTACAGGTGTCTCCAAAGGTACATGTTGGGTTGGCGTATTTCGAGATTAGGATTTGTCACTCCGATTGTCGAAGAGGTATCTCTGGGCCCTCTCGGTAATGCACATCACTTAAGCCTTGCAAGCATTGCAACTAATGAGTTAGTTGCGGGATGATGTATTACAAAATGAGTAAAGAGACTTGCCGGTAACGAGATTGAACAAGGTATGGGATACCGACGATCGAATCTCGGGCAAGTAACATACCGATGACAAAGGGAACAACGTATGTTGTTATGCGGTCTGACCGATAAAAGATCTTCGTAGAATATGTAGGACCCAATATGAGCATCCAGGTTCCGCTATTGGTTATTGACCGGAGACGTGTCTCGGTCATGTCTACATTGTTCTCGAACCCGTAGGGTCCACACGCTTAAGGTTACGATGACAGTTATATTATGAGTTTACGCATTTTGATGTACCGAAGGTTGTTCGGAGTCCCGGATGTGATCACGGACATGACGAGGAGTCTCGAAATGGTCGAGACATAAAGATTGATATATTGGAAGCCTATGTTTGGATATCGGAAGTGTTCCGAGTGAAATCGGGATTTTACCGGAGTACCGGGAGGTTGCCGGAACCCCCCGGGAGCTACATGGGCCTTAGTGGGCCTTAGTGGAAGAAGAGGAGAGGCGGCCAGGGCTGGGCCGCGCGCCCCTCCCCCTAGTCCGAATAGGACAAGGAGAGAGGGGGCCGGCGCCCCCCTCCTTTCTCTCTCTCTCTTTTCCACCTCGCGAATCCTGTTCCAACTAGGATTGGGGGAGAAGTCCTACTCCCGGAGGGAGTAGGACTCCTCCTGGCGCGCCCTATGTTGGCCGGCCGGCCTCCCCCCTTGAGCCTTTATATACGGTGGCAGGGGCACCCCAGAGAGACACAAGTTGATCCACGTGATCATATTCTTAGCCGTGTGCGGTGCCCCCTTCCACCATAGTCCTCGATAATATTGTAGCGGTGTTTAGGCGAAGCCCTGCTGCAGTAGAGCATCAAGATCGTCACCACGTCGTCGTGCTGACGGCTCTTCCCCGACACTTTGCTGGATCGGAGTCCGGGGATCGTCCTCGAGCTGAACGTGTGCTAGAACTCGGAGGTGCCGTAGTTTCGGTGCTTGATCGGTCGGGCCGTGGAGACGTACGACTACATCAACCAAACGCTTCCGTTGTCGATCTACAAGGGTACGTAGATCATACTCTCCCCTGTCGTTGCTATGCATCATCATGATCTTGCGTGAGCGTAGGAAATTTTTTGAAATTACTACGAAACCCTTCACTTTGGGTGTGCCAAACGTCACAACGTAACTGGGTGGCTATAAAGGTACACTACAGGTATCTCCGAAAGTATCTGTTGGGTTGGCACGAATCGAGACTGGGATTTGTCACTCCGTGTAAACGGAGAGGTATCTCTGGGCCCACTTGGTAGGACATCATCATAATGTGCACAATGTGACCAAGGAGTTGATCACGGGATGATGTGTTATGGAACGAGTAAAGAGACTTGCCGGTAACGAGATTGAACAACGTATCGGGATACTGACGGTCGAATCTCGGGCAAGTACAATACCGCTGGACAAAGGGAATTGAATACGGGATTGATTAAGTCCTTGACATCGTGGTTCATCGGATGAGATCATCGTGGAACATGTGGGAGCCAACATGGGTATCCAGATCCCGTTGTTGGTTATTGACCGGAGAGTTGTCTCGGTCATGTCTGCATGGTTCCCGAACCCGTAGGGTCTACACACTTAAGGTTCGATGACGCTAGGGTTATAGGGAATAGATATACGTGGTTACCGAATGTTGTTCGGATTCCCGTATGAGATCTCGAACGTCACGAGGAGTTCCGAAATGGTCCGGAGGTAAAGATTTATATATGGGAAGTCCTGTTTTGGTCATCGGAAAAGTTTCGGGTGCTATCGGTAACGTACCGGGACCACCGGGAGGGTCTCGGGGGTCCACCAGGTGGGGCCACCTGCCCCAGAGGGCTGCGTGGGCCAAGTGTGAAGGGGGACCAGCCCCAGGTGGGCTGGTGCGCCCCCCCACCAGGGCCCAAGGCGAAGAGAGAAGGGAAAAGGGGGAAACCCTAGGCTCAGATGGGCCTAAGGCCCACCTAGTGGTGCGCCCCCCCTCTCTCCCCCCTTGGCCGCCCCCCTAGATGGGATCTAGGGCTGGCCGCCACCCCT
Source organism: Triticum aestivum (assembly GCF_018294505.1). NCBI lineage: Eukaryota > Viridiplantae > Streptophyta > Magnoliopsida > Poales > Poaceae > Triticum > Triticum aestivum. The sequence continues at coordinate 50,406,032 of NC_057812.1, read as the reverse complement.
AGGGGTGGAAACCTAGGTGGGGGCTCAGCCCCTCCCCTCCCCTATATATACTTGAGGTTTTGGGCTGCCATACACACGCGATTCAATCTCCCTGTTGGCGCAGCCCTACCCCTCTTCCTCCTCGTCTCTCCTAGTGCTTGGCGAAGCCCTGCTGGAGTCCCACGCTCCTCCACCACCACCACGCCGTCGTGCTGCTGCTGGATGGAGTCTTCCCCAACCTCTCCTTCTCCCCTTGCTGTATCAAGGCGTAGGAGACATCACCGGGCTGTACGTGTGTTGAACACGGAGGTGCCGTCCGTTCGGCACTAGGATCATCGGTGATTTGAACCACGACGAGTACGACTCCATCAACCCCGTTCACTTGAACGCTTCCGCTTAGTGATCTACAAGGGTATGTAGATGCACTCTCCTTCCCCTCGTTGCTAGATTACTCCATAGATTGATCTTGGTGATGCATAGAAAATTTTGAATTTCTGCTACGTTCCCCAACATATCGGTACTCAACCAGAATAAGAACGGATACAAGGAGATCAGACTATACAAACAACTGACTAATTCAAAACTGAAATGCAAAGGAATTATGATCTTCAAATCAAGGGATCAGAAGCAAACACTCTGATCAAGGATGGATAAGTTGAGTAGGCTTAGGGGTACAATCGATGGCAATTTGATTGGTTGAGATCCAGCTCACGTCTAAAATGACGTTTGATCCGAAAGGATGAATTCTAGGATCTGATTGAGGATTGCGAGAATTCGCAACCATATTGGATCAAAGACTCAAAATGATGGTGACAAAGGATGCCAATAATATTACTTATGGGGTTAACCATAATGCAGCAAGCGAGAATTTCAAGAGCAATAAGCTGCTGAGGATTTTTGGAAGATCGAATAGTATTTCAAAGACCTTTCTGAAACACATGAACAACTAGGGATGCGCGATACTTGGTAAGTGCGAGGGATTATCTGTAGGGGTATTGAGGTGGCAAGAAACTGCTAGGCAGTAGGCACAAGTATTCTTGGAACAATAGAGAGAAATTCGGGCTACCTTGTAATAATGAGATCAATGGGGAACGATTGTATGAATGGCAAGTGTATGTAGTTATCCATAAGGATATTACAGGGGTAGGGAATTGCAAAGATGGTGGGTACAAGTGTCTCGGAGAACATCGTAGAGTAACCTCGGAATCTTCTGGTGCGGCAGACGATCATCTATAATAAGGGGCTCTCCGAAAGGAAGTAATCACGAGAACCTAAAGTTAGAGTTAGAAAAATCTTTTAACCCGAATAGAAGAGAGATCAGAGTCCCAGAGTAAGGGTCGAGGAGTAAAAGATCCTAATACCCAAATGGCGACATGGGCCCGTAAGACACACATCCATGTTAGTAAAAAGTTTTGTAATGTCTAGACTCGACTTCGACCAAGGAGTGTGGAAGGGGGATTCCTACAGGCAGTCGGCTCTGATACCAACTTGTGACGCCCCCAATTCAATCGTACACTAATCATACACGCAAACATGTAAGATCAAGATCAGGGACTCACGGGAAGATATCACAACACAACTCTACAAATAAAATAAGTCATACAAGCATCATAATACAAGCCAGGGGCCTCGAGGGCTCGAATACAAGTGCTCGATCATAGACGAGTCAGCAGAAGCAACAATATATGAGTACAGACATAAGTTAAACAAGTTACCATAAGATGGCTAGCACAAACTGGGATACAGATCGAAAGAGGCACATGCCTCCTGCCTGGGATCCTCCTAAACTACTCCTGGTCGTCGTCAGCGGGCTGTACGTAGTAGTAGGCACCTCCCAAGTAGTAGTAGTCATCATCGACAGTGGCGTCTGGCTCCAGGGCTCCATCGTCTGGTCGTAGCAATCGAGTAGAGAAAAGGGGAAAAGGGGGGAGCAAAGAAACCGTGAGTACTCATCCAAAGTACTCGCAAGCAAGGAGCTACACTACATATGTATGCATTGGTATCAAATGGAAAAGGGGGTATCATATGTGGACTGAACTGCAGAATGCCAGAATAAGAGGGGGATAGCTAGTCCTTTCGAAGACTACGCTTCTGGTAACCTCCATCTTGCGGCAGAGGAAGAGAGTAGATGGTAAGTTCACCCAGTAACATCGCATAGCATAATCCTAACAGATGATCCTTCCCTCGTCGCCCTGTGAGAGAGCGATCACCGGTTGTATCTGGCACTTGGAAGGGTGTGTTTTATTAAGTATCTGGTTCTAGTTGTGACAAGGTCAAGGTACAACTCCAAGTCATCCTGTTACCGAAGATCATGGCTATTCGAATAGATTAACTTCCCTGCAGGGGTGCACCACATTTCCGAACACACTCGATCCCCTTTGTCCGGGCACACTTTTCTGGGTCATGTCCGGCCTCGGAAGATCAACACGTCACAACCCTACCTAGGCATAACAGAGAGGTAAGCACGCCGGAATAAATCCTATGGCGCAGGGGTCTGGGCCCATCGCCCATTGCACACGTGCACATTGCGAGGGCGGCCGGAGAGCAGACCTAGCCTCCCTTATACAAGAGCAGGTGTTCCAGTCCAACCCGGCACGCGCCGCTCAGTCGCTGCCGTCACGAAGGCTTCGGCTGATACCACGACGTCGAGTGCCCATAACTTTTCCCGCGCAGTTGGTTAGTGCATATAGACCAGTATCCAGACTCAGATCAAATACCCAGATCTCGTTAAACGTGTTATTTTGAAGTAACCGCGAACGCCGACCAGGGCCAGGCCCACCTCTTCCTAGGTGGTCTCCGCCTGCCCTGTCGCTCTGCCTCAAAGTAACAGTCGAGGACCGTCGGGAACCTAGGCCCACTACTACCTTGCTGGAACCACCTGCCCCTTCAGCCCCCAACATCGGAATCACTTGCGGGTACTCAATGAGCCGACCCGACTTTAGTCACCACCTGTATAGTATGTATGTATAGTATATACTCGTGATCAACACCCGACGTGATCACGGCCCGGTAGTATAGCATGGCAGATAGACAAGAATGTAGGGCCACTGATGATAAACTAGCATCCTATACTAAGCATTTAGGATTGCAGGTAAGGTATCAACAGTTGCAGTAACAATGACAGGCTATGCATCAGAATAGGATTAACGGAAAGCAGTAACATGCTACACTACTCTAATGCAAGTAGTATAGAGAAGAGTAGGCGATATCTGGTGATCAGGGGGGGCTTGCCTGGTTGCTCTGGCAAGAGAGAGGGGTCGTCAACACCGTAGTTGAACTGGGGGTCTCCGGCAGTCTCGGGGTCTACCGGAAAGAAGTAACGGAGGGGGAACACAATAAATAACAGAGCAATCAATGTAACAAAAAGCAAGATGCGGCATTACGTTGTGCTAGGGGTGACCTGACGCGGTACTAAGTGATACAAGCAAAAGGGGGGAAACATCCGGGAAAGTATTCCTGGTGTTTCGCGTTTTCGGACAAATGAACCGGAGGGGAAAAGTTGCGTGTTCACTATGCTAGGTATGTGTGGCGGACGAACGAGCTACGTATCCGGATTCGTCTCGTCGTTCTGAGCAACTTTCATGTAGAAAACTTTTTAATCTGAGCTATGGTTTATTTTCTACGATTTTTCAAAGATTTAAATAATATTCTGAATTTGTTATTAATAAGAAATTAAATAGCTAAAATGCTATGTGCACCGATCTGTGTACACAGAGGTGTACCAGAGGGTGACAGTGGGGCCCAGGGGGTCCTAGTTGACCCAGTCAACTGTCAACAGAGCTGACCGTTGACTGGTCAAATCTACTAAGTGGGGCCCCATGTCATAGAGACATTAGGTTAATTACCTAGTTAAGCCTAAATTAATTAAGTTAATTAAGTAATAATTAATTTTACCATTAAATATTTTATTTATTACTTTTTTAAAGGGGCATGGAGCCCGTAGGCCAGTGGCACAAGGGCCAGCCGGTGCGGGTTAACGCGGCGGGCGTGGGATGTGGGCGCCCACTCGAACGAGGCACGGGCGCGTGCGTGCACGGGGCGCCGGTGCCGGGCGCGTGGTCGGCGGCGCGGCTCGCCGGCCGGCCGCGGCAGGCAGAGGCGACGGAGGGGGCGACGGTCAGCGGGGCGACGGTGGCGCGGCTCACGGGCAGGGCGGCTGCGGCGACCGCTGCGGTACTGGGCGAGCAGCGGCGCGACAATGGCAGGGGCAGTGAGCGCGGCGTGGGGAATGGCCGGGCGAAGAAGGCAGCATCGGCCGCGGGGTGGAGCGGGAGGCGCGGCGGCGAAGGCGAGCAGCCGCGGGTGCATGTGAGGGCGCGTCGGGGACGCGGGTCAGCGTGCGACCATCGGGCGTCGGCGAGCGCAGCGGCGGCAGCAGCAAGCTGCAGCCAGCAACGCGAGGAGGCCGGGGGGAGCAGCAGGGCGCGGCTGCACGCGTGTGGGCGCGCACGTATAGCCGGAGTGGGGCGCCGGACAGGGACGGCGCGGCGAGGAGAGGCGGGTCGAGGCTCACGCACAGCCGCAGTAGGCAGGGGTCGAAGGCAACGGCGGCCGACGCGAGCGAGCGGCACGACGGGTAGCTCCAGTGGGTGGAGGGTGCGGTCGGGCGGAGCCGCCATGGCCGGGCGCGCGAGCAAATAGGGGACGGCGTTGCATGCGGGTAGCAAGGCGGGGGAGTAGGGTGCGGCCCTGCGTGGCCGTAGTTACTGGCGTGCGCACGAACGACCGTAGGTGGTTGCGGCGGCAGCAGTAGCGAGTAGGCGCGGCGGCGGGGCTAGCTACGACAACAAAACTGGAGGGGGCAGAGGGGGGCGCGCGCGTGTGCTCACAGCGTTGACGAGAAGGCCCAGGGACGCCGGAGGAGCTCAAGGCGGCGCGGATCGACGCGGTGGCCGCCGAAGCCCGAGGAGGAAGTCAAGGTTGGGGTGGCGTCACAGGGCCGTCCGGTGCCTTGTGGCTCGACGTCGAGGAAGAGGACGGTGCTAAGGTGCTTCTGGACTCGTCGACGAGGCAAGGGACGGACGGTGGCCATGGGATCGAGCGGCGCACGACGACGGCATCGGGCGCAGTTGGATCTGGAGGAGGGGGGTCAGAGAGAGAGGGGGAGGGAGGGGCGCTCTAGGGTTAGTGGGGGGGGAGTTGGGGTCTTGTAGGGGGCGGTCCGTCGGCGGATGGTCGCCGCGGCGCTGACCGATGTCGTGGCGGGCATCAGTGGCAGTCACAGCTGCAGTGAATAGGGGAAGGGGGTAACAGGGGCGGGTTGGGCCGGCCTAGTGGCCAGTTGGGCCAAGGCCTAGGGGAGGTGGGAAGGCCTTTTGTTTTTTTGTTTTTACTTTTGTTCTTGTTTTATTTTGTTGCCATTTATTTTAGTCCTAGTAAAAATATAAACTTAGCATCTAAATTAGTATTTCAACCTAGTCCACAGTCACAAAAAGTCTAAGCACCAAATAACTTATATTTGACATTTTATTACTTATAAAAAAGTATTTAAATAACTGTTGTTGCTACTGTTTTTATCATTTTAGAGTATTTCAGAATTTTATAAAAGTGTGGTTTCTTCACCCACATTTAGTATGGATTAATTGACACAAAACGAACATTTTAATTTTAATGTTTCAAAACTTTCATGAATCGACTTTAATTTGAAGTTTAAATGCGGAACCAGTTTTGAACTACACGAGATTAATAACAGTAACCATGGTGACGTCGCATCAATAATGTGGAATTACTGTAGCCTAATTATCCGAGCGTCACACCCATCCTTTGCAATCCTGGTCATTTTTTACCATATGGGCGTATCCAAACGGGGATTTACTGCATGGCACTGAAAAAGGCCAGGATGAGTGAGCTAATGCAGCACATTTATGCGGGGTCCACTTACCAGTAAGATAAAGAACTAGATTAAAAAAATGCACCCAGGAGTATTCGAACCTGAACCTCCGGGTCGTACTGGAATCCATACAAGCTACCCAAGCTATCATAATTTCGTTTTAACAGAATAGCTATACAGAAGCGACACACGTAAAAGAAAAAGCTCGTGCGCCAGCGCGCGAGTTCGATCTCCAGCTCGCTGCCATGGTGCGCGCCCACGCCCATTGTAGCAGCAGCGACGACGCGTGCCCAGCTGCGCTGGAACTTGCTGCAGTGCCGCGTACGGATCGGAGCAGGCGGTGACAGAGATCAAGGAGGCGGGACGCGGCGGCGCTCCATCAGCCGAGTCTCCTAGTGCATAGCCGCTGCCGCGCTGTTGTGCCATGCCAGCTGCCATACGGATGCCGTTGCGTGCCGCACGAGGCCATGCTATCCACGCCGGTCGCCGCCATGTGCAGCTCGCAGCCCATCGAGCCCGTTCCGCACCTCACAAGTCACAACCGAGCACTGCAAGTTCGTGCAGGCCATCAGATCGGCGTCCTCGCCCTCACGTGCAGCGTGGACTCCGGCGAATACCCACCCTGGCGACCATGTTTCACTATGGGTAGTCGACGAGGCTGACGAGGTCTCCCAAGTCGAGTGTGCTGCATTGCTGCTCGTGAAACGTGATCAACATTATTGCCGGGCGCTCGCGTTCTCCCCGCTATGGTAGGCTCGTTGCTTCCCCGATGGCTTCCTCGAGCGATACTTGTGCATTGCATGGCTCGTCTGCCTGCTCCGGCAGCTTGTACTCGTCCTCGGGTCTGTCAAAAACCGGCGTCCTCGCGTCAACTCGGTCACCGGCATCCGTGGACTCGGGCCGTACGGGGATAATCAGTTCCGCGCAGCGACGGGGTGACCGGACGTCCGAGGCATGCCCGATGAGTACAACAACAGAATATTTTTCGGGGGAAGGATGGGAAGAAGATAGATATGATGACAACTAACGCCAACAAGGTAGATTATTAATTTGCGCAATGTTAGCAATCCCGACCTTTTGGTGCCACGTCATCAAATCCATTCCTAATACCGTCCAAAGGTTCATTTAGGCTGGGATAAGAGAAGACAAGGCACAGACTTCAGAAATTTGAAGGTGAGGGTTTATTTCCGACCGCCTCTACAACTTCAAGGTTTAAATTAGACTTCACTCCGGCGTAGATCCAATCGTTTTCTTTTGCAGGTGTAGGTCGATTCGACCGAAATCGGAGCGGTGGAGCTCCGTATTGCGGGAGGCCTCCGTGTGTGAGAGCGAATTCACTTCTGTATTTGTGCTCATTTCAGTCTGTCATTTCAGTGCGCATCCAAACAACTGAATTGGCAACCAGGCAATACGAAATCCAATTCGGAAGCTCAATACAGACATCCAAACGCAGCGTCTGCCTTTTTTTTGTTTCACATGTATTATCAGTATGCTACGATAGAGAGTAGCATGATGATTCATGAATAAAGACTAATGTTTTAAATAGTGGGTTATGCCATTTAGCGGCGGTTCAAGCAGATGCAATGAAAAGCTATAGCAGAGTCACAACGAAACTAAGCCCTATTTAGTGTTTTTCTTAAACCATGCTTTTTTTTAAAAAAAAGTATACAATCAAATATCATATGTTATCATGGGACGGAGGGAGTACGATATATCGCATATACTTGGATATACAAATGTTCGAACATCAAAACCCGAGCACCAATCAGGTGTCCTAATTCAATAACCATGCTTCACATCAATGCTCATATATATCAGAAATAAGAACAAAGAATAAGGCAGAAGGATGGTTTCATGCAGCGGCTTAGCGGGCTAATTGACACCAAATTTAACACTATAGTAGAAAATAGCGGTTTATTAGTGTCATTTTCAATTTAGCGTTAAACATACATAACTTTAGCAGGAGAACTCTCCAAAAGCTATAGCAGGCTATAGTGGAGCTATTTAAAGCTTTGATGAAGACAAAGAAACAAAAAATAGCGGTCTTGGATACTTGATCTAACAATGGCTTGTGACGACATCAACCACATTCATTCCACATTTTTGACACAAGAGAACTAGTAAATGGCTAGTTGCATCATATGCCATACTTCATGAGCTCCCCCACTTTGGGCACGAGGCAGGACCAACCAACGACGAACTTAACCGTGCAGAAGGCAAGCTTGCATACGGCAATAGTGGCGGAGGACCTTCTTGGGCATCAGCTCCGTGACCCCAGATTTTCCGTACATGCATCCGGTCCTCTTGCTGTAGGCCTCTATGCAAAGTTTCAGCCTCCCGCCTTCCTCCACGCACACGACATGCCGGGTAAGGGTGATGATGCTGTCGGCGAGGTCCACGCGAAATGTCCCATCTCGAGCGTCAAGCAGTACGAAGTCCTCGTCTGCGCCGGTCGTGCCGGAGACGACGACGCGGATTCCTAAGGTTTTGGGCCACCGGCCCTGGGTGACCTCGGCGGAGATGACGGTGGCCTCGATCGCCCTGGCGAGCGGGGCGGCGGTGAGCTCCAGCGAGCAGCGACTGCTGGAACAGGTGGTGCGCGCGGGGTGCTGGTTGCCTGCGTCGGCGGAATTGTCACTGCCGAAATCACGTCCATATGTCACAACTTTGGAGATGAACTCTTCGTCTTCACGCTCCGTGGTTCTGCCTTTGAGTTTGAGCTGGACCTCGACGTCAACGGGGCCGGCGAACACGACGGCGCGGGACGGGCCTGTGAGCTTCAAGAAGGGATCCTGCAAGCATCATTTGCACTCGTTAATGGATCAGTTGATGTCAGCTACAGATGATGGTTCAGAGGAAAAACAGACCTGTTGAGTGAGGAGTAGGGAGGCTTCCCTCCTGCGCCTGAAGATGACGTTGCGATTATGATCCACCGAGTCTCGGGTGGCGACAAGGCCGTAGACCTCCAGCGGCCACTGGAGGCCCCCGCTGAGCTCCGTGACTTCGATGGAGAAGATCTGCAGGCAGGTTTCGGGGCCCGCGTGCGCGGGGGTGGGCTTGCATGTGAAGAGCATGGCTCTCACGCTCGCTGCAGCAAAATCTCAGATCAGCCTAGGTTTCAGAACTTCAAGGAAGCATTATTCTGCTTGTTGTCGAGGCGTACGGCGGGTGGAAGAAGAAAACCTTATCGAGCGCCGTAGAGTACGAAGCATTAATACTTACTGTAGAATTCGAAGGGGCCGGACTCGGCGCCGTAGGAGGATTCCCAGTCGCGGCGGTAAGACGCCAGGTCCTGCTCCTCCGTCGAGATCTCCATGGCCATGGCCGATTCTGATCTTCCTTGGTCGTCTTCGAGCGGCGACCGGCGTTGGTGTAGATCGATGCTGGATAAGCGACTACAGAAAACTCCGATCCGAGGCCCGAAGTGAGAGTAAATATGCTCGAGATTTTTCTGCCCGTACTGAGTTCGACTAGCACTCGAGTATTTGGTTTGAAAGGCAACTTCCTTTGCGTACCCCGACCGGTCGGCCGGTTCGGATACAGGGTAGTTTTTTCCCGCAAAAAAAACAGGATACAGGGTAGTTTTTTTCTTCTGCAGTTTTGCTAAATCACATGTAGATGTGCCTTAAGTATTGCACATCTAAATTCTATGTCATTGATTCTATGTGAAGATTCGTGCAAGCATTTTCATTTTTTTTTTTTTATAATTGGATTGAGTCACTTAGATATGCAATAAGAGCATCTCCAACAGGCGCGCCAAACTAGCGCCGCGCGGCAAAATCCCCCGTTTTAGCGCGCGGGCAACCGGAATAGTTGCTCCAACGGGCGCGCGAAAACAGCGCGCGCAGCATACATAGTCCAGCGCGCGGGCCGAAACGCAATCGCGCGCCGCATATTTGCTGCGCCCGCTTCCGCGCGCTCGCTCGCACCTCCCACCCCCCATCCATACTGCGGCGCTCGCTCGCATATTTGCTGCTGGAGCGGCGCGCGCGCGCGCTGCATTTTAGCGCGGCTGCTGGAGCCAGCGCTGCGCGCCGCGCCAAACCAGACGATGGGCGCGCGCTATAACTGTTTTTTGCGCGCGGCGCGTTTGGCGCCTGTTGGAAATGCTCTAACTAAAGCACATCTAGATGTGCTTTTTTCTGCGGGGTCAGATACAGGCTAGCTGCAACTGCAAGAGCAAATTCCGGATCACCTATTCGTCACATCTCCGAACACTTTTAGCCATTTAACATGGTTCATAAAAATATACAGATCGATCTAGACGACACCAAACTCGAGAGGTTTAGGGTAGTCCGGACGAACACCACGTCGGACTCTGACTTGTCACCCACCAAAAAACTCATATGGTGCCCTCGGTTTTCCCACCGTTCATCCTGTGATTTGTATCCACGCACTTGGGACTACGACGGCTCACTGTATCACCCTGAATGCCGTCTAACCCTTTCCGAACCACCACCGCTACACCCAAATGCTCGCCCGGCTTTGCCTACTCCACTGTTCCACCATGGATCTGGCTGCCGCCCAGGTACACTGCGCCCCTGCCGATCGTAGGACACCATGCTCGGCAAGTGTCAACCAAATATAATAGCATTTTTGGGGTCTTCTCCTTGTACATATTTAAGCAGACACAATAGATTCAGACCTGCTAAATTATGTGAACCAGAGACTATGAGATGACAACTTATGTGATCATGCACAACATGATTATAGAGGATGATGGCGGGAGAGTTCGCCAAGGTTGGAATTTCAAGAGATGGATGATCCTATCCAGCTTCCACCGTAGAATCCGAGAACATTTCAATAATTTCTCAAAATGCATTATCAGGTTCACAATCAAGGAACTCATACACAACTTCAAAATGATCTGGTTGAGCATCGTATAGTGTTTCATATGGACAATTAGAACATGTGTCAGAGTAAGTTCAATTCAAATTTGAACTATTTTATTTCAAAATTTTATGTTGGAATATAATGATTACTAGTACGCTGGTACGTGCATAGCACGTGCAAAGTTTTAATTAATGTGTTTCGATGGAAAGTCTAAGGAATAAGCCGCCTTGTTTTGTGTGTATGTAAGGCTCTTGTGATAATTATCATAATTTATTAACCAGTACTACAATGGGCTTCTGATGCGCTTAATTTGTTTAAGAATGCATAAAAAAATCTCGTAGTTACATTTGTTCCTAAAAAAAAGATTATGTAACTTTTTGAAAAAAGATTGGACCCTGGCCTTTGCATCAATTATAACGCACAAAAGATTGAGAAAAATATACATAACAAAAGATACATTTGAAGCTAGTGTATGCTCTAATCACAAGGCAATTTCTAATGTACTGTTAATTCTGTCATATTATGCGCAGTTTGGCCTAGTAAATCCGGTGAAGGCTTTGGGGACAGGCTTTCAGCATGACATGTTCGTTAAAAACACCGGTCTTATTTCAGCTTATAGAGATGTCGTTTTGCCTACGCAAGGCCTTACAAGTACTCCCATCCACATGACCTACAGTGAATGCCTCGGGAGGGTCTATAATTTTCGGGAATAAAGTGAGATGATACGTTGCTACTATAGGCGCGAATCCCTTCGCTCTGAGTCATAGGATTGACCCTCATGAACGGCTCAAGTTGCTTCTCAGGCTTAGGATTCAAAATTTCAAAGCTCATACACTATATAGAAGTATAGATATAGATATTTGAATTATTGTTGCATTGGTATATTCATCTTTCAATTATGAAAGAATTATGCTATTTTTCTTTGATTACTTTATGTAGTTCGGGTAAAGAAAAAACATTTGGTACCCATGATTCGATGGCCAGCGCACCATCAGTTGTCCGCATGCCATCGTTTGATGTTCCACATTGCTATCACCATCCCCGTGCTAGGAATTGCTCCAAAACACCACAGAGACGATCCACACATCCTATGTTCCCCTACCTGGGTAATTGCCTGTCGCCATTGTGTCCCGGCCTCAATGACCCCTTCAGTGTGTTAACGGTGCGCATGAAGCCGCTTCCCATCTCCTTCCTTTCCTTCCCGTGCCCCGTAGCCTCTTGCCGCCATGTGAGACACCGCACACCGTCACTGTCTGCGTGCAACGCCACCTATCTTGACCATGGCGTTGACCCCGACCACCGGCACCACTCAAAAGGGTATGGCCTCCCTACTGCATGCCTCTACGCCCATGTGCAGGTCCCTGCGCCTCTCCCCGCGATGCCCCGTGCATCGCCGGAGCATGCACGCGCGCCACCGAAATATAAATTGGCCGGCAGAAACCAGCCGCTCGGTCCAGCCTAGTCTGTAATGCCGGCATGCCGCTGGTGTGGTCCTGGAATACTGCACCGTTCGGGCGTGAGTTATTTACCTAAAATCATCACATTTGAGGCTATGATAACAACTTGGTACCATATTTGAACCAGGGCAAAAAAACCACTGGCTCTACGTGTAATGTGTAACGCGGAGCACTGATGCTCGAATTTGATAGCTAATGTTCTATTGTCTTTTTAGTTTTAATAACATGTGGGAGTGTGCTACGTGACTTGTACTACACGTATTATCATGAAAAAAAGGTTGTCTTCCTATTCTTTTGTCAAACATAAATTACAGAACCCTCTTGCCCTAGACGCCGGTGATCGATCGATCGATCTCCTGCTTAAACTCTCGTGCCTCTGGCTCACGATCAAAGGCCGACAGCGCGGGGCAGCCATGGACCAGATAGAATCCCTGCCGGACGACGCGCTCGTGGGCATCCTCGGCCGCCTCCCGCCGCGCGACCTCGCCGCGTGCCGCTGCGTCCGCAAGGCGTGGCGCGCCGTCATCGACGACCGCCGCCTGCTGCTGCTCCACCTCCTCCCGCGCGCGGTGCACGGCGTCTTCTTCAACTACGGTGACCGCATGCCGCACTTCTTCGCCCGCCCTTCCTCGACGCGGCAGCCCGCGGTCGACGGCGATCTAGGCTTCCTGCCTTATTACGGCGGCGCCTCCAGACAGATCGTGGATCACTGCAACGGCCTCCTGCTGTACCGCGACCTGAGGACCCTGTGCGTGATCAACCCCGCCACCAGGCTCTGGGAAGATCTCCCCTGGCTGGACGACGGCTGCGACGCGTACCTTGTGTTTGACCCTGCTGAGTCGCCGCACTATCAGGTGTTCTCCGTCCCGCGCGAGCCCGACAGGGTGCCGCTGAACAATGAGTCGAACGAGGGATCTAAAGAACCCATGGAATCACCGCCGGAGCAGTCCGACGAAGAAGGTGAAGAACAGTCCGACGGGGAAGGTGAAGATGAACCCGACGAAGAAGGTGACTCGCCGACAAGTTTGGCATCACCGTCCTCCTGGACGTTAAATGTGTTCTCATCCAGTACAAGGCAGTGGCAGAAGAGGTTGTTTGTCCGTGAAGCCCAAGCTCTGGAGTCAATGACCAATATGCCACTAGATCAATTATACCCAACATCTCCCTGGGGCCCTAAGAGGTGTAGGCAAAGTGTGTATTGGCAAGGATCACTCTACCTGCACTTTCATGGTGTGTTTGTCTTGAGGTATGCAATGCATCTTTGCAAAAAGCACCTTCTCAATTCTACCCACTAGTTGTCCATCTGTTTTCTTCGAAAATGTTCTTACAACTTTTTTGAATGAATTGATATTTTGGCAGGTTATCTTTATCAGATGGAAAGTACCGAGTAATTGAACTGCCGACAAATATCGAGGAGAGTGTTGAAGTGCGTACTTATATTGGGAAATCGGAAAAGGGGGTGTACTTTGCAGCAATTCATGATGGAGACCGACCTCAGGTTTGGAATCTCATGGAATCAAGTGAACGGATAGATTGGATGTCGAAGAAACCTATTGATATTGACCTATCGGTATCTGCAATTGTACAATCTGGCTGGTCAGACCATTTTGAGGTAACTGGAAAAACTTGGATTTTCGATGATGTTAATGATGTGGATGGCAATAATCGCAAGATAAGGATTGAAAATTTGGACTGGGACTCCGATGATGATAACGTTGTGAACATTGAAGATTGTTCTGAATATTTTGGCAGCCATGTCTTCTTTCTCGGGTTTCATCCCTACAAAGAAGTTGTTTTCTTGGGGTTAAGATCATACAGACGAGTAGTTGCAATGGCTTGCCATTTGAATAGCATAAAAATTCAGTATCTGGGCAGACTACACCCAAGAAATTACATCTGTGACGACTACATTCAAGGACCATTTTTTTACACTCCATGCATGATTGGTTATCTTCTAAAACGCTTCAAAGAATAGTGCATTCAGGCTGCATACGGTCTAAATAACAACACCCTCTAGTCTTTGGATGCAGTATCGATCAGATAAGGGATACATTTATGTAGGGAAATATCATTAAATTATGTACTTGTTTTACGGAAACATCAAGATTAGGATTCAACTGTGGATCTCTCCTTGATATTTATGCTCTCAGTTCTGGGAATATGTATTTATGTGTGCTTAGACAAGTTTTTGTAATTCAATTGGTAAACAAAATTATCTCCTAAAAGGGCTTAACTCCTCAGATGATTCCCTTTTGTGGAGTTAAGCTGCACGTAGCCGAACTCCCATTTCCTTTAGCTGCTTAATATTTTTAGGAGAAGCCTCCGCCAGCTCTTAGCAAAAGATTCATCCCCTCGCGTGGTCACCTCCCTCCCTCCCCCGCTCGGCCTCCTCCATGCCAGGGTGGCCCACCTTGCTTCCGGTGACAACCAAGCACATCCGCTGAGACCCCACAACCCCGTGGACATCCCACCCCACTTCGATTCGCTCATCGGTTGCAGTAGTCATCAGAATCGACGCATCAAGCCCCGGTCGCCACCGCGAGCTCATAGGTGGGAATGGAGCTGTGCAACCACCCGTGTGCATGCACTGCCTCTGGAGTTCCTCTCGGGTTGTCCTCCTCCTCTCGGTGCTTGCCTCTCGCCACCCCTCCTCTTGTCAGGCATACCCTCATCTGCCAGTAGCATGGGCCCAGTCGTTGCCCAGAAATTCATTGGCTTGCCTCGCCCGCTGATGAAATGCGACGACAACTGCCAGAAGGTGTCGTGTGCCCATGTCGGGTCTTCTACAAGTGTGTGAAGGACAATGTAAGTGCTCATCAGATGGCTGATGTTCTTCGTTTTCAAACAATGTGAGGTAAATGTTGGCTTGATGTTCTACAGAAAGGTTGCAATTTGATACTTGGAAGAAAAATAAACTGGTCTATTGATTCAGAGAGCTCTATTGGACGATGGTGCAGAAGTTGCTACTGATGAGATGCCAAAGGACACAATCTCCAAGCTTTTTCATATGGAGGCAGCGAAGAAACAAGTATGCATACCAGAGAAGTCAACCGAGAAGGGAAAAAGTGTTGAGGAAGATGGCAATGGACATAAGGAGATGGAGAAAATATTGGCTGCACTTGTAGTAGTAGTCAATGAAGTTGTGTTTCTGTTGAAGTGTGTAATTTCTTTTATCATCTTGTTTAGATCAGTTCTCCTGGTAAAGAACCGGTGAACCATGCACCCTAAATGTCTTCCTATGAAGTGGTTAACTAGTGAAGCTTTACATGATTTGGTTCGATGGCCCAAATAAATGAATCTGTGTGCAATTTTTTTAGGGAGGGGAGTTAAGTTTTAGTAGTCTGGCTAAGAACTGACTTTTTTCAGGAAAACTTCTGTTCTGTTCATCTTTAATCATGCCAGTACAACAGACAACAAAAATAATAAAAATTATATCCAGATTCGTAGACCATCTAGCGACGATTACAAGCACTAAATCGAGTTGAATGCGCGTTGTCATCATCGTCCCTCCCTCGCTGGAGCTGGAGAAACTTGTTGTAGTAGAGAGTTGGGAAGTCGTAGGACTTGCACACCAACCGGCAGCGATGAAGTGAAGCGTAGATCAGGAAAAATCTAACCTGAAAACATACGAACATAGACAAATGAAGATCGAACCCCCAAGCAGATCCACCAAAGACAACCACCAACGGAATCCTGCGAGATCTGCCGGAGACCACTACCAAGAAATGGCTTAGGTGGGCTCAAAATAGTGGCAGACATGGTTAGAAACCCGCCACCGCTTTTCCGGAAAAGTAGCAATGACGGGTCATTGTAAATGCCCGCCATTGCTTAGTGCACATTAGTGGCATACAGGAATTAGTAAATTACTACCCGTCACTCGTAAACTAGTGGTGGGCGGACAATATACCCGTCACAGCAATATTTCGTCAGCCAGCGCTTAATTTTTCAAAATTTCTAAACGTTTGAAGTGGTGGGCAGTATCTGCCACCCGCCACACATATCTGAAGTCTAAAAAATCCTTGAAAAAACAAATGTACTAAACCCATAATAGCGTCAAATTTGTCTGCGCCAGCACCTCTAGCCCAAGGCCAAGGCGCGCGGCGACGCCCAAGGCATGGCGGCTAGTGCGTTGGAGCTGGGTGGCCACTAGATCCAGATGGGTTGTGCCACGCTGTCGGCTTCTGTGGGATAGCAGTGGCTGCAACGGTGTGCCGGCCCGGACGTGTGCGGCGTGTCCTGCGGCGGGGTGGACGCCCGAGCTGGTGCCGGTGGCCACCATCCTCCCACCATCTTCTCTCTTTCGCTCTTCTTTCCTGGCATGTCCGTCCCAAATGGATCTGGCGCGTTGGGTGTACAGCCGCGTGTGGGACGTGTCCACCTGTCCGCCGGTCTATTTGGAGACCCATATGAACAAAACACAGACATAATTTTTGTCTCTGCGTTGGAGTTGCCCTAGTAGTAGACTTTGTTGTGCAGTCAATTGACAAGGACTAATAGTAGACTTTGTTGTGCAGGCAATTGACAAGCTTGTTTACTGGACAATGTATAATCGCAGCTGATGTTATAAAAATGGAATGCTACGACATATATGCTGATTTTGCAATCCTTAATTAGTCGTCAAGGATGAAGTTTGTTCCTTGATCGTTGCCGATGAAAGAGAGGTTTCGAACAAGCTGTTGCCGCTGTGAACATTGCTTGAAGGACATAACTCAGAAGAGACGCTTTTTACTCTCTGGTTTCAGCCAATTCAAGATAACATGTGCTTCATCAAATGGGTGTGGCCACATGAAATAGCTAGGTTAGCGAAATTTTTGGCCACTAAGGGCCTGTTTGGGAACTCTCCAGCGCCTAAAAATCCTCAAATCCAGCTTCTGGATCTCACCTCCAGCTTCCCAAAGAAAATCATGGATTGAAAACACCGTTCGGCTACAAAACTCCCAGATCCAATCGCCAGTCCTGGGCTTGAAGTTGGCTGGCCCATTAAGCTCGTTTCTGGCCTGGTAAGGGAGGGAAGGGAGTCGCTCAGGTCTTTTCTTCGCTAGACGAAACGTTTTCTTTCACTTCACGGTGGCAGCTCGTCGTAAATAAGTCGAACTCCAAGTTTTACGAATTCTGGGATCCACGAAACACCAGCTCCCAGCTTTTGTACTACGACCCGTATCAGATCCAGGAGCTAGCTTCACGGAGCTAGGTCGTTCGGGACAGATCCGCTTGCGGATTCAAAGAAGCCGGGAGTTGGGCAGTTGCCGAACAGGCCCTAAGGATTGGTTTGAGGAACCTATGAATGACACTAGTGGTTGGGGCGTGCCATTGGCACGCCTCTTGAGCGTTTATGTGCGCACTTATCTAGCTTACGCACGTTCGCGGGTCTAGGTTGATCATTGATGACAAAGAGAGTTCCAAAGCAGCGACAGATTGAGGTGAAATAGATAGATAAACGAATTAGATTATGGAATCAGTTCTGAATACTGTAACTTTGTAACCATGTTTGCAATTAAATTTTCAGACAAATGTGATGATGACCATATAATCAGACACCATACTTGTTTCTCTGCGTCACACTCTATCTGTCAATCCAAAATAGGTTTAGGGGTCATCAGGTTTATATTCAGAGAAGAACACCCAATAAGAGATGTTATTTGCAAAATAAAGATTATTTACCACTAGATGCATGATGGGTTTTGCACCATTCATTCATATTATGTAAGCAAGCCTTGATTTGATTTATAACCAAGCTAGGACCCTAAATGACAGCACCTAAAATCGGCCTAGTGATCTGATGCATCAATTGCACAGTAGTGTATCTACCACAGACAAATGGGTGTCTAACAACATGATATTATCTTTTTTATCAGCAGTTTGCAGTCTTGTTCACCAAGAACTGCCATAGCGTGAGTAATTTCAGTTGATTCAGCTTGTTGTTCCAAGCAGTGAATATAAAAGTATGCTGACTGACGGTTGATTTACCTGCAGGAGCTTGTAGGCATGAAAGAGGGGCTCGCTTCTAAAATACAGCACCTAAAATCGGTGTGTACTCTTTCTGTCAAACCCCATATCTACATTCTGGCTCTGTGTGTCCTAAAAAATTTCAAGCTGACATTGTGGTATTTGCTTCAAGGACATAAAGGAAATCAGGTCTGCTCTTTAGGAAGAGAGGGCAAGTTCAGTAACAGAGCAAGCTGGGCAGGCACAAGAGCATGTACTCAAGACTGACGATGCACAGATGGAGAAATAAACTATAGTGCAAGCATGAAATGTGTGATACCTGATTAGAACCAAATCTGTGCTCATGGATGTTCGACTTAGTACAATGGAACACACAGAAAAGTTTGTGAATACATACTATATATGACTTGCAAATCACACTTGCTGGACACATAGCGGTATATCAGTATCAGCAAACTGAAGTGAATTCACCAAGTTTATACATTGCCTTCACATCATTACTCAAATAACTCCTACAGTACATAGTCTCGCAATATACATCATTCTATTTTGCCGAATATTTCATTTCAATTGGAAGGAAAAATTGATTGAGAATTTGATCTGAAATAAATAGCAATCAACTATGGTGCTCAAGCAGTAGTCATCTTAAAATCCCAAAATAAAAGAACTCATTAAGCAATCTGACCACGCCCTCAATGAGCGGGGGACTTGCACCTGCAGTCTGCAGAGGAGAAGAGATCAAACAATCCATATGGGCATACCATCGAGTAGATGGTGCGCGGAAAATGTTGTTGGATTCGAGGTTCTTTTAAGCTTAGAATTATTCGAATCACAATTGACTGTAGTATTTGGACTCTATCAGTATCAATTGCTTGTGATAGGTGTCTGATATACATGACCAGTTGCTAGCTGCCCTTTCAACTCTCAGTTTCAACACACAATAATTCTTCCTAAGTCCCTTGCAGTTTGGTGTCCCATATTCTAGACCGTGCTACCTCTGTTTTGGTAAGAACTTGTGCATCCGCATATTGTTCCATTGCAATCAGTCGCACATCTTAGGAGCAACATGTCATGGATCTTATTTCCATTATCATCTCAATTCTTCATCACTCCAGAATGAGCGTGAGTAGATTCAGTGAGTATGTTGCTTATAAGTGGTAAAGAAGACTCCATCTGTAAAATAATATAAGACTTTTTAGATCACTACTTTAATGATCTAAAAGATCTTCTATATTACCTCACACAGGGAGTATGAGTTTGCCAAGCACCTAGAAGAGATCATAGATAACCATAGGAAACTATTATGGGTTTCCAGTTTCTTTGAAAGTGGGAAACTTCAGGACACAGTTCCTGAGGAATTCCATAACTATTTAACCATACTTTATCTACAGGCGAAACAGGAATCTATGTGTTTTCTAAATCAATCAGTCAATGACAAGCTGCTTAGGGCACCTAGATGCCTAACATTGAAGACTATGACAACTCAGAATAGCTATGACCAGAACGAAGATGATCTGGAAGCATTATGTAATCCAATAAGAAACTTCCTTCAAGCGGAAAGTATTGTTATTGGAAATAAGGAATGTTCAGCCATCATCTCTGACCGTAAGTACAGGTCTGCAGTTTGTATTTGAATTGTCATGATATTTGAAGCAGCAGAGCACTTTTCAATCAATTACGAGAGGCATTCGCTTCTCTGATCTTCATCCCACCAATGCATTGTACGACTCTCCACCCCCTTTTCCTCCCTCATGAAATCCTAATTTCCCGCAATGAAATTCGATTTCGAGTTCTATTCGGTACTGGTAGGAGAAGAACCCGACTAGGCATTCTTAAAAAAAGAGGGGAAGTTTCAGCTCCACTGTCTATTATGTGGTTAAGGAGGCTGATGGATGCACCCCAAGTGAAACTACTTTACATGACGACCCAGTTCCACTAAGATTGATTAAACAGTGGGGAAATGCTATGGGTATCCCTAGTTCCTTCTTGACACCTGTCCTCATGATGAGTAGGAATGTACTTCTGCACACATGTTATTCCTACCTAGTTCCTTCTTGACACCTGTCCTCATGATGAGTAGGAATGTACTTCTGCACACATGTTATTCCTACCTAGTTCCTTCTTGACACCTGTCGTCATGATGAGTAGGAATGTACTTCTGCACACATGTTATTCCTACATTTTTGTTATCTATCTAATGCTTGACTGGTGAGTTGGTGAATCCTTGACTGTTTGTAAGATATTGTATACCCTGAATCAAACCGGTGCTGCTGTTTTACTAAAAGTTATTATCCCTATGCGAAGGGCACATGCTCTACTGGCTAAATCTAAAGTAAGGCTTTTCTGTACATTCTCTTGCCTGTTTTTAGCTCCAGTCGTCAATCTTTTTTGCAACACTCACCCTCTGCTGTTACCTCATTATTTTCATGATTCCTTATTCTGTGATACTGTTCTTCAAACTGAACTTATAGAAGCTCAAACCAGTTCCGAAAGAGAACCTTGAAATTTCTTCACTGAATGAGTTGGGTCCATTCCGTCGAAGAACTTGAATCACACGCCTGCACAACTCTTCTATTTCATGGGTAAAGTATTGCATGAACGCGCAATTGACAATCAGTGTCATACTTCTGATTGTATTGAAAATGAACATTGTAATAGTAAAGTATTGCTCGCCTCCTGCCATGAGGAAACATGGTTCTACAAACGACTTTTAATTCTTGCTCTTGTGGCATCATCAAACTCTTTCTTAACAATGCAGCCCAAATGTAGAAAACTCACTGAATAAATCCACAAAGAAAGATATACCAGACATTCCCTTTCTGAAAAAGACAACAAAGATTCATCTATGGAACTAAGGTTAGAACATCAGTTTCCACAGCTGAAATACCAAGTTAGTTTCAGAGAAACAACACAGTTTAATATTAATAATATATCATGTAATTACTCATCCATGTTTTCCGTAACAAATACAATATCCTGCTAGAACAACTACCCTGGAAATTGCGGTTGAATCGGAAAGCCTTGTACGTGCTCAATATCACCATGCATTCAGAACATGACACCAACCAAATTGTCTGACCATGGAGAGTTCAAGCAGTAATGAATTATCATTGGGTGAAAAAAGTTCTAAAAAATGCGCGTAAACTGAAGAAGCATATATCATCTTGGGGAGCCTTTCCTATGCTTGGCATTCTATTAGTGCAGTAGATGCTCCCACCCGGCGCAAAGGCGCGTGACCTTCCACACACACACGCGCGCGGGCACGCGCGCGCACGCACGCACACGCACACGCACACGCACACATACACACACACACACACACACACACACACAAACACACACACACCAGAGAAGGAATCAAGAAATACCCAAGGCAACAAATGGATATCAAAGAGAAAAACCAGAAGAAGGAGAGAAGAAACCTTGTGCGTCGCTTCATCTTGTAGCCGTTTCTGGGGGCGGTGACCATGAAAATGTAGCAGGGGGCGGGGCTTCCAGGGAGAGTGGGATGGCTACATTTAAAAATAGAGAATATGTACCAGTACTTTGTTCTAAGTAAAAGGTATTCAGGCTTGAAAATTAGCCCTGATTTGAAGTGCCTTTTCATGTCAGATGTTACTCTGGTTAAATAATCACCATGCATAGTAAGCATTTCGCAATTTCTTCACTAATAATGGGTGCAATATAAGAAGCAATATACTCCAAGGCACATACAGTTTGATGCAAGATGCATGGCTGAGAGCCTGAGACAGATGGATTAGAAAAAGATTGGAATTAATGGATGCAGGTACTACACAGTTTTATATGCTGACAATTATGCACAATGTAATGAATTGTCAACAAACATCGAGAGACATCGAGAGGTCTTCTGGTGTTACTAATTTTCAATGAGGTCAGCCACGTTTTCAACGGCATAAACATTCATTGGGATCTACTAAAGAAATCCATGACACATACTGAACCCCAGTATTCACCCCAAAAGCATGACTTGGACAATTGGACATGGATAGTAACAACATGACCCAGATTCATACATACCCACGCTCAACTCTGACATTCCAAATAACCACATGGAAAAGGAAACGACCCCCCAAATTAAGAGACAACTTCACTGAAGCAACGCTAGCTGTGACGTAATCTATAAGGTGTCGAGGGGGCTAGTGATTGATGCACACCTATTTAACTCACCTAGCATTTTGATAAGTTCACCCAAGAGATCATTGAGCAGGACGCGCTTATGCTTCTGCCTCTTGGATTTGTGGATTCTCCTCGGTGCTTTCTTCTTGCACTTGCCATCGGTGACATGCCTGCGAATTGAAAGCTACTACATCAGCAACAATGGAACACAGGCACAACTCTCTTGCACAGTAGGTACGGTACACATTATGTTCATGCTAACAACATCTGCTATTGAGATGCTTAAATCACACTTCATGTTTCTATTTTCTAAATTAAAATAGACATCGGTACAACAGAAAAGAAACACACAAATAGGTAGCCAAATTACCTCACAAAGCTATTAGCAAGGTAGTAGCAAAATCCTGAGCTCCATCCAGTTCTTGCTTCGTTTCCACTACGGCAAGCACTCCCTGCCGCTGAAATTGCTGATGAATATGACAGTGAAAAAACAGGGGAATTGACCCAAGGAAGTATCCAGACTGTGTGCTATTCATTGGGAGGCGGCTGACTAACTAACTGTTGATGGAGTGGAAGAAGACCGGTGGCTTTCGAGCGGTGGTGCAGCCTGCTGTTGAGAAAGCCTGTTGATGGAGTGGAAGAGGACGGCGGTCCGGCCCTGCTACACCACCTCTTCTCTCTCTCCCTCTCATCTTCTCACCCCTCGCTCCTCCCCAGACGCCCCCACACTCTCCTCCTCCTCCTCCCCCGTCTCATCCACCCCTCCTCGTCCCGGATCCTGCCGGATCCGAGGCTTGTGGGCGCGGAGGCGAGCTTCTCCGGCGCCATCCACATGATTACCATTGTTCCTCACGATCAACACACCGTCACAATAACTGCAATAGAAGAGCAGGCGTTATTGCTCACAAAGTATCAAAACAGATCGCGCTTCCTCGGTGCATGTTCTTAACTACTACAGAAGAGCAGTTGGCTAGAATGGGATGATCGTGAGATCGGGAACTGCGGGGAGTAGTAGTTCCACATACAAAATCACGCAGACTCATCCAGTTAAACTGATGAGATTGTGTCATTACAATGTGATAAAGATAGCTCCAATTGTGCTACAGAATTCATGGTATAAAACGTCTAGCAAATTACTTTCAAAATAAGAAGAGGAAAGAGAAAGCACAATTTCAGAATATTAGGAGGCTTCAGTGTTTAAATTCTTAGGACAATTTGAGTAATAGCTTTACTATTTGATTCAATTTCCACTCATGTATCGAGATAAAAATAATAAGCATAACAAGAAAACTACAAGCTCGGACAAATCATCAGTTCATGACATTAGAAGTAAACTGAGACGAACTAAAAGCTCAGATAATATTCAGTGTTACATTCTACCCTAAACAGCGAGAAAGAGTTCGTCGGGACATTAGGATGTACACCCACAATTGCATAGAACTTAAATTATGTAGCCTCCTAAATTACTTCATACAAACTTATTAGCTACCAGAACCAATGTGTAGTCCCAGTATCCTTAATCCAGTAGTTGCATCATTGACATTGGGTAAAAAACACAACCCATCGCGACCTTCCGCGTGATTTAGGACAGAAGAAATATTGGTTGGAATGCAACGAGATTGATGGGATAAGGCACCTCATATGCTTCACTCCATTGTCCTGAGAATTTAAACACTAAAACCTCCTAAATACTGTTTTACATAACTTTCGATTGTCTGAAAGTGACATAAATATGTAGTGTGAAATAAATATGTAAGAGCCACCAACCAGCCTGAGTATTTGATATGAAAATTCTCCCTCTCCTCTGCACCTGTAGTTTGACAATTAAACCATCAGCAGAAAAAAACAAACAATCCCTGCTCGATTTTGAAATTATTCAAGCCAAAACATGAACTGCAAAGAAAAACCAAAGAATACTGGACTGTGCTAAACAAGCAGGCTAGCCATGCTCCACCTTCACTTGATCCTGAAATTAGCATGGGAGTGTGGATCCTAATAAAATACTTTGACAACAGATATTCCCTGAATTTGTGTGAATATCCAACAACGGTAAATGTTTACTAACCAACAGAAATAGAAATTGAGACTCACCTCACACCCCAGGGAAGAACAGCAGAGGTATGCACTTGACAAGGAGGGCGATGGTCCTTCTGCAGATGACGACGCCGCCTTCCTCTCGCCCACGGCCTCCTGCGGCGGAGGAGGTGTCAATGACTGCAGCGGGCAGTGGCTTCTTCAGGAGGAGAGCTCGCGGCGTCGCCCACCTTCTAGCCTGGGGCGCGGCAGAGGAGAAGCGGTGGATAAGAAGAGCGGACGGATGGTCTGATCAAATATATGCAGAAAAGATGAAAGATGTGGTCTGATCAATCACCTGTTCCGGTGTCTTTTTTTCCTCAACTTAAAAAAAAGACCATGTGATTTTGATTGACCTGACCATCATAAAACTAAATACCTCCACTAATCCAATCTTTAGAGCAGAAGGGCACCCTGCTCAATCCAATCTGCTACAGCAGTAAGGAACATAATGGGTTTTAACTCTTACTGGATTCAAGATATCTAACATATATCAACTGTCTTAGATACTTGTCAAGATGATGAATTCCATTTACACAAATTCAGTGATGCAGTATTTGGTCATTAAGAAACAAGTCACTTATTTTATTTAAAAATATATAAAAACATATATGTGTTGGAATTGATCTACGGTTACAACAAACTGAGAGAAAGAAGGGGAGGGCTTGCATCCCCGGTACATGCCCTGATCGGGGGCATTGACCCAACTTTTGGTTCTGATCCCCTTAAGCACCTTTTCAGGATCGGCTGTTAGGAGTAACTAGGGTGTTTACCCGTACATGTGTCTCACCCCAAGGGGTACGACCTCCTCATTTTATAAGTGGTGCGAAGGGGACATGGACCAGAGGTTTACGGCGCCTAGACCAGCGCGTGATGGATGACGCCGGGTGCCTCGCGTCGCCGCCGGCGGCGTCCGTCATGTCTGCTACATCGCCCTGCTTGCTGCCTTTCCTCCCCGAGGATCTCCTCACTGCTGGAGATGCTAAGGTATAGCCAAGGGCTATCCTGCTAATGGATCAAGATAATCACGGTTAGTCATCACCATTCTGCTCCAGGGATGTTCTAATCAAGAGATCCAGATCCTAATTATCTTAACTCTAATATATTATATCTAACATTGGTATCAGAGCCTGCTTGATCTCTGTTTAAGAACCCCGATTAGACTCGTTTTATGTTAATTACTAGAGTCAGTCTAATTCCTTACGAATTTGAGTAATGTTCATGTATAAATCGCTTCCGCTTACAGACTAATGATGACGACATCTGGTTAAGTGCTATTTGCCCTGACTAATGTTTGCTAATTATGAAATAGTTGCCTAATAATGATTAGCACTGATTGTGGCCTCGGTTCAGAAAAGGATTGGAAAGTTTAAGAAAAGATCCCAAGAAAATTTTTAGTTTTCCCCCAAATCCCGAGCACTAGAAGAAAAGAATAAATCCTCAACGTGTTTAGGCTCGGGGTGCTTACCCGCTTCAGATTGGAGGTGTTGCCGTGCAGGCGTGCAGCACATACATCATGCACGCCTACGAGCATGGCTACCACGCCATGCGCGTCAACTTCACTACGTCATGCTGCAGCAGCACCGTTGAAGTAGTGTCGTCGCCATACGCAGAGGCGGACGGGGCGCAGGTTTACGGCGCCTAGACCAGCGCGTGATGGATGACGCCGGGTGCCTCGCGTCGCCGCCGGCGGCGTCTGTCATGTCTGCTACATCGCCCTGCTTGCTGCCTTTCCTCCCCGAGGATCTCCTCACTGCTGGAGATGCTAAGGTAGAGCCAAGGGCTATCCTGCTAATGGATCAAGATAATCACGGTTAGTCATCACCATTCTGCTCCAGGGATGTTCTAATCAAGAGATCCAGATCCTAATTATCTTAACTCTAATATATTATATCTAACAATATGAACACACAAAAAACAGCCGTTATTATGTTATGACAACTAACATTAAATATCAAGGAGTCTAAGAGGATTCTGTTAGCGTTCTGCATATCGATGGGGGATTCAGGGTCAGCCAATTAAGAGCAAAACTGAAAAATAGAAACTAATACAACAATTCGTTCTCTTTGATATTCTCACATGTTGATCAACCTCTGAGACAGTTAGACCGTTCGCCATACTCACTCCTTCCTATCAGTTTGCCTTGGCCTAACTCACATCCTATGTCTCCCCTGGTTGAAGCCATTCCTTCTCTGTAATCACAGAACATTGCAGCTGATCAATATAATCAAGAAAGAAGTGTTGCCCTCAAATCCTCAATATGGTGAAATGTACATGTTTTGTGAGTATTGTTTTTTTTTTTTTGAATAATTTTGACCAAACATTGTTAACAGTATTGCAAATGGAAGCAGGTTCATTTCATAAGAAAAAAGATGTAAACTCCTTTGAGGCACAAATATACTAAAACACGGAAATCTCATACATATATCCATGTAGGGAAAAAACGTAGCAACAACAGATTTAGAAGGGTGCAGGGGAATAGATAGGGTTGATCTGCATGGTCAGAATTAGAGGATGAATTATAGAAATATGAGATCTGACGAGCCAAGTATTCTGGACCTGATGAGTCCTTCAAACGGATATTGTCCTCCCTGATAAGTCACAACCATATGCACACTTTAAAATTAAAATGAAATAGATTAGAAATCTAGATGGGGAACAAAAAAAGCTTCAGATATGTGCATTCATGGAGAAAGAAGTTGCACTTTGAAGGAGGAGCTCACCTGAACCTGGTGATCTACCGTCGTTGAGGGCACGGCAGCCCCCGATGCACTCACTAGATGGCGTGCTGAATTTGGAGAGGAGAGGAGGCGCTGGCTGCTGAACCCGCGGCCAGCAACGCAGCTGCCCTCTCGAGCGTGCGGCCGACACCAGAGGAGGCGGGGGCGGACGCATCTTCGATCTGCACCTCTAATCGTCGTGCACCAACCATTGCCGAAGCCCCAACCATAGACAAGAGAAACAGACGGCGGCAGCAGTGAGCGCCGGATCTATTCGAGGATGCTGCTTCTGCCATGGTCGCGGCGTCTCTGATCTCCTACCGGTGGCTCCCCGATCCCCGATATGGCGACGCTGAGAGAAAGGAGGAGAGGAGGCGGCGGCGGCGGCGGCTTCGTTGGCGTGCAGAACGAGAGAAGGTCGCGTGCGTGGGGGAGAATGCGAGACGAGTTTTTTTTTTCCTCTATCGCTAGCTTTTCTGCCCAATACAGGCCCTTCGCGATCCAATTTTTTTTGTCGTACACATGTGATGACATGACACTGTGAGGGTGCGCTCTTTGCGCCACTGTTATTGGGTTGTATTGTAGCTCTTCTTATGGACCATGTAACAATTATTTATAATTAATAAAATCAAAGTTTTATTTAAAAAAGGGCGTGGCCACACGTACATGCGTGTGCATGCATGTCTTTATGTGATACAAGGAAGAAAAGAAAATCGCCACTCCATGTTTTTTTAGAGAATTTTACACTAATCCTCCGAACAAAATTCTTGGGAGAGAAAAAAAATTATGTTCTGGGCCTAACTACTACTGAAAGCACACGGGTAAGCTGGGCTTGGATGGGCCGGGCCAAGCAGGTTCGTTTCAGCCGAATAAAAAACCGGGCGCTCGTACACATCGGCCATCTCCGGAGGGGAAGAGATGGAGGAGCACTGGTAGAAAAAGAGGCTTCCGTCCAGCCCCATTAGTCGCGAAACTGTAGGAACCGCGACTAATGAAGTCTTTAGTCGCGGTTCGGCAGATGAACCGCGACCAAATGCCTGGGCCCAGGGCGCTCGCGGGCTTTAGTCGCGGTTGGCCAGGCCAACCGGGACTAAAGGTGCCCAAAGGCCTTTAGTCGCGGTTGGCCAGGCCAACCGCGACTAAAGCTCCTCCCTTTTAGTCCCGGTTTGTGGCACGAACCGGAACTAATGGGGTTGAGACCTTTAGTCCCGGTTCGTGCCACGAACCGGTACTAAAGGTCCCATTTTCAAACTCTAACCCCCCCCCCCCCGGATCGCCTTTTCAGTTTTTAAAAAAATAAAAGAAAATAATGGAAATGTCAAAAAAATAAAAGAAAATAAGTTTCTCATGTGATATGTGGTCTAGTTGTTGGGAAAATTTGCAAATGTGAATTTTGACTTTATTTGCAAAATCTCTCTGAAATTTGTAAAAATGGGCATAACTTTTGCATACTAACTCGGATGAAAAAGTTTTTTATATGAAAAATCATCTACTCGAAAAGTTACATCCAAATTTAACGGGGGAACCCCGTTAAACATTTTCAAAATCCTCAAAAACCTAATAGAAAAAAAGTTACGGGGCTTGTAAGATCTAGAGTGGAAAAAATTGAAAAATATTCAAACAGTGGGCAAACTATGGTCAAACTAATTATTCTAGAATATTAGTGTTACTAAATAATTATTTTAATTATTTCAATTTTGGTCAAATCTGGTCAAACTGTGGTCAACTGTGGTCAAACTGTGGTCAAACAATGGTCAAACTAATTATTCAAGAAATATTAGTGTTACTAAATAATTATTGTTTTTTAAAACAATAGTTTCAAACTCAAACAGTGAAATGTGTCACTTCATGCTCAAGCAAAATTCCTGAAGGTTAATAGGATTGACATCTTATTATTGTCAGGAAAACAACAAGTGCAGACTTGGAGCGTGGGAGAATAGAACCCGGAAGTTAAGCGTGCTTGGGCTGGAGTAGTGAGAGGGATGGGTGACCGGTTGGGAAGTTAGATGATTTGGAATGATGAGGGGTGATAAAAGAATAAATTGAGAAGTGATGAGGGGTGGTGATTAGAGACTAGAGGTTAAAATAATTCAGAAATTTGAAAAAAAAAATCAATTTTTTTTTCAAAAACCTGTGGCGGCCTTTAGTCGCGGTTAGCCACAAGAACCGCGACTAAAAGGTCGTCCGCCCCGACGGCCACCTGGCGCCCACGTGGACGGGCCTTTAGTCGCGGTTCTTAAGCAACCGCGACTAAAGGGGGGGGCCTTTAGTCGCGCCCGTTCGGTCGCGGTTGCGCAACCGCGACTAATGGCAGTTGCGAACCGCGACCAAAGGCCCTTTTTCCACCAGTGGAGGTGGTCGAGGAAGGATGGGTAGTAGAGGAGATAGGGGTGGAAGGAACACTCGTGGTGGCTTTGGAGGCATGGGTAGAAGAGATTCAGGAGGAAATTTTGGTGGAAGGGCTTCATGACCGGTTGATATGGAGTATACTGAGCACATCAATGAGGAGGGAGTAGAGAAAACAACACATCATGGTGGGAAATTTTTCCAAGATCGGGTTGGTGATGACAGGGATAAAGATAGAAGTGCAAGGAAGAGGTTAATCTCGGCTGATGGCTCGGTTAATGTAAATGGGCAGCCTGTCCCTAATCTTGTAGGGAAGGTGGCGGGGACTGTGTTGCTTCTTGAAAATGGTCCAGCAGAAAACTCACAGGGGACCCCTCCGGCTGCTGTCACACCGGGGAAGGTGCCTATAGTTAAGAGGAGGAGACAGGGGCATGAAGCGGAGGCGAAAGATATGGACACAACTTCTGAGGCGGGCTCCCTCGAGGAGGTCCGCTAGAATAAATGGGGATTATGTCATGGAACTGTCGAGGAATTGGCGATCCCTCGACAGTTCGCGAGCTCAAGGAGCTCATTGGGGAGTGTGCGCCAGAGGTGGTATGTCTGCTTGAAACTCAGCTTTGCAAGCAAAGGGTGGAGGGTCTGACTAGTTTGTTGGGTTACGATGGAGGCTATGCGGTTGGAAGTAGTGGTAGAAGCGGAGGCCTGGCTATGTTTTGGAAGAATCCAATAAGCATGCGGCTGCTGAATTTCTCTAAATATCACATTGATATGGTCGTTTCTGAGCCGAGTAAGGAGGAATGGAGGCTTACTTGCTATTACGGTGAGGCAAACAGGAACTTGAGACATAATACTTGGGATATGATGTCCTTTTTGAGGGGTGAATCCACCTTACCATGGGCCTGCATTGGCGACTTTAATGGGATTTTAAGAAAAGAAGAGCAGTTTGGTCCTAACAAACGCGATGCTGCACAAATGGCAGGGTTTAGAGAGGCAATTGATGTGTGCGGTCTGTGCGATCTTGGGTATATCGGTGTGGATTGGACATGGGAGAAAAAGGTGACGGGTGGATACTTCTGTAGGGTGCGGCTGGATAGGGCACTGGCTACTGCTAGCTGGAGCTCCTTGTTCCCTTTCGCTTCTGTGAGACATCTTGTGGCTGCAAAATCTGATCATTCACCAATTATCCTTTTTAATGATTTGGATGCAGCAAATAGGAGGATTGCTTTGGACAAACCGTTCCGCTATGAACAAATGTGGGAAACTCATGATGAATACTTCCCGATGCTTGAGCAGGTGTGGGCATCGTTAGGCAAGGCCGAGACGGTTCTAGATACCAGTTTGAAATTACATGCCCTGGCCTCGGCTTTGGCCGCATGGGCAAGCACACTTTTGGTCAGGTGAGGAGTGAACTTAGAAGCTTGAAGAAAAAACTTGAGGAGCTAAGGTCTGAACCTAATAGGCAGGGGCCTTCCTATGAGGAGTTGAAAGTGCAAAACAGAATAATAGAGTTGAATTTCCGCGAAGAGATTATGTGGCGCCAACGTTCGCGCATACAGTGGCTTGCGGAGGGTGATGGCAATACAAAGTTTTTTCACCAAAAGGCGTCTATGAGGAAAAGAAAAAATAGAATCAGTGAGCTTCCGAGGGAGGATGGCACATTATGCAGAGATGAAAAGGAATTGGGCAGCATGGTGACTGAATTCTACAAGAATTTATATGCATCTGAAGGCACTGTTGGGATGGAGGAAGTGTTATCCCACATTCCTTGTAAAGTCAGTACCGAGATGAATGACATGCTTAATGCACCATATAAAGCTAGTGAAGTAAAGGAGGCCCTATTCCAAATGTATCCAACAAAGGCACCGGGACCGGATGGTTTTCCGGTGCATTTCTTTCAGCGGAATTGGAGTGTTTGCGGTGATGAGGTTACCGAGATGGTATTGCGTGTTCTCAATGGGCTAGATTCTCCGGAGGTTATAAATAAAACGTTCATCGTTCTTATCCCTAAGGTAAAAAAACCAACCTCTTTGGTCCAATTTCGACCGATTAGTTTGTGCAACGTAATCATCAAGATTATTTCTAAAGTTCATTCTAACCGGTTGAAAAAGATTTTACCGAAGATTATTTTCCAAGAGCAATCCGCTTTCGTTCCTGGCAGACTCATTACTGACAATGTTATAGCTGCATATGAATGCCTTCACTTCATGAAGAGATCAAGGAGTAAGAAAAATTCGCATTGTGCATTGAAGCTTGACATGATGAAAGCGTATGATAGGGTTGAGTGGAACTACCTTGAAGTTGTTATGCTAAAAATTGGCTTGCATCCATCTTGGGTTCGTAAAGTTATGCAATGTGTGAATACAGTTTCCTTCTCAGTTTTGCTGAATGGTGGTCGACTGGAGGAGTTTAAACCCACCAAGGGCATCCACCAAGGTGACCCGATCTCTCCGTATCTCTTCTTGCTAGCGGCAGAAGGTTTCTCGTGTTTTTTGAACTCCAAGGGTGAGAACGAAAATGTGAGGGGGGTAGTTGTCGCTCCTACGGCTCCTCCCGTCAATCATTTACTTTTTGCGGATGACAGTTTACTCATGTTCAAAGCAAATGAGATCGCTGCTACTATCATCCGAGATACAGTGCAGCAGTACTGTGATGCTTCAGGCCAAAGAGTTAATTTAACCAAGTCTTCTATCTTTTTTGGGAAGGGTTGCCCGGAGGCTACAAGGAATTCTATTAAATCCATTCTTACTGTTCCA
The DNA here is from genome assembly GCF_018294505.1 of Triticum aestivum. Taxonomy (NCBI): domain Eukaryota; kingdom Viridiplantae; phylum Streptophyta; class Magnoliopsida; order Poales; family Poaceae; genus Triticum; species Triticum aestivum. The sequence continues at coordinate 50,373,958 of NC_057812.1, read as the reverse complement.
AATGAGTCTTTAAATGAACGGTACCTTGGCTTACCGTCAGATATGGGAAGGAGCAAGAATGGATCATTTAAGTACATAAAAGACAGAATGTGGGCAAAAGTTCAGGGCTGGATTGAGAAGTGTATGGCTTCATCTAGGAAGGAAATTTTAATAAAAGCAATCGCTCAGGCGATCCCCACTTACTCCATGTCATGCTTCTTGCTACCCCGGGGCCTTTGCAATCAGGTGAATACTATGTTGAGGAAATTTTGGGGGGGGGGGTAAAGATGGAAATAGAAAAACAACCTGGGTCTCTTGGGAGGATCTCACTATGCCCAAGTACATGGGTGGTCTGGGATTTCGAGACACTGAGCTCTTTAACCTCGCGATGTTGGCAAAACAAGGATGGAGAATACTCCAGGAACCTAGTTCGTTGAGTGCTAGAATTTTGAAGGCAAAGTATTTCCCATCTTCAGACTTTTTGCAAGCAGAAATTGGATCACAACCGTCACAAGTTGCTGGAAATATGACCTAGAGGCAATAATAAAAGTATTATTATATTTCAATGTTCATGATAAATGTCTTTTATTCATGCTATAATTGTATTATCCGGAAATCGTAATACACGTGTGAATACTTAGACCACAATATGTCCCTGGTGAGCCTCTAGTTGACTAGCTCGTTGTGATCAACAGATAGTCATGGTTTCCTGACTATGGACATTGGATGTCGTTGATAACGGGATCACATCATTAGGAGAATGATGTGATGGACAAGACCCAATCCTAAGCATAGCATAAAAGATCGTGTAGTTCGTTTTGCTAGAGCTTTGCCAATGTCAAGTATCTCTTCCTTCCACCATGAGATCGTGTAACTCCCGGATACCGTAAGAGTGCCTTGGGTGTATCAAAGGTCACAACGTAACTGAGTGACTATAAAGGTGCATTACAGGTATCTCCGAAAGTATCTGTTGGGTTGACACGGATCGAGACTGGGATTTGTCACTCCGTATGACGGAGAGGTATCTCTGGGCCCACTCGGTAATGCATCATCATAATGAGCTCAATGTGACCAAGGTGTTGGACACGGGATCATGCGTTATGGTACGAGTAAAGTGACTTGCCGGTAACGAGACTGAACAAGGTATTGGGAACCGACGATCGAGTCTCGGGCAAGTAACGTACCGATTGACAAAGGGAATTGTATACAGGGTTTGATCGAATCCTCGACATCGTGGTTCATCCGATGACAACATCGAGGAGCATGTGGGAGCCATCATGGGTATCCAGATCCCGCTGTTGGTTATTGACCTGAGAGCGTCTCGGTCATGTCTGCATGTCTCCCGAACCCGTAGGGTCTACACACTTAAGGTTCGGTGACGCTAGGGTTATTAGGAAGACTAGTATGTGACTACCGAATGTTGTTCGGAGTCCCGGATGGGATCCCGGACGTCACGAGGAGCTCCGGAAGGGTCCGGAGGTAAAGATTTATATACGGGAAGTTTCGGGGTCATACCGGTATTGTACCGGGGCCACCGGAAGGGTTCCGGGGGTCCACCGGGAGGGGCCACCCCTCCCGGGGGGCCACATGGGCTGCGTGGGGCAGGGAGCCAGCCCCTGGTGGGCTGGGCGCACCCCCTCCCTTGGGCCTTTGCGCCTAGGGTTGAGGGGGGAACCCTAGAGGGGGCGCCCCCTTGGCTTGGGGGGCAAGCCACCCTCTCCCCCTCTCCCCTTGGCCGCCGCCCCCCCCCCTAGATGGGTTCTAGAGGGGCCGGCCCCCTTCTCCCTTTCCCCTATAAATAGAGGGGTGAGGGGAGGGCAGCCGTACCACCCTCCAAGGCGCAGCCCTCCCCTCCCCAACACCTCTCCTCCTCCGTTGTGTGCTTGGCGAAGCCCTGTCGGAGTACTGCCTCTCCACCATCACCACGCCGTCGTGCTGCCGGTGGAGCTGTCTTCCTCAACCTCTCCTTCCCCCTTGCTGGATCAAGAAGGAGGAGACGTCTCCCGTCCCGTACGTGTGTTGAACGCGGAGGTGCTGTCCGTTCAGCACTTGGTCATCGGTGATTCGAATCACGTCGAGTACGACTCCATCATCACCTTGCAAGCTTCCGCACGCGATCTACAAGTGGTATGTAGATGCAAACTCACTCCCTTGACTCGTTGCTTAGATGAACTCATAGATGGATCTTGGTGAAACCGTAGGAAAAATTTTAATTTTCTGCAACGTTCCCCAACAGTGGCATCATGAGCTAGGTCTATGCGTAGTTCTCTTTGCACGAGTAGAACACAATTTTGTTGTGGGCGTGGATTTTGTCATCTTACTTGCCTCTACTAGTCTTTTCTTGCTTCGGCGGTATTGTGGGATGAAGCGGCCCAGACCAACCTTACACGTACGCTTACGTGAGACCGGTTCCACCGACTGACATGCACTAGTTGCATAAGGTGGCTGGCGGGTGTCTGTCTCTCCCACTTTAGTTGGAGCGGATTCGATGAAAAGGGCCCTTATGAAGGGTAAATAGAAGTTGACAAAATCACGTTGTGGTTATTCGTAGGTAAGAAAACGTTCTTGCTAGAACCCAATTGCAGCCACGTAAAAGATGCAACAACAATTAGAGGACGTCTAACTTGTTTTTGCAGCGATTGATCATGTGATGTGATATGGCCAGAAGTTGTGATGAATGATGAATTGTGATGTATGAGATCATGTTCTTTGTAATAGGATTCACGACTTGCATGTCGATGAGTATGACAACCGGCAGGAGCCATAGGAGTTGTCTTTATTTTTTGTATGACCTGCGTGTCATTGAAGAACGCCATGTAACTTACTTTACTTTATTGCTAAACGTGTTAGCCATAGAAGTAGAAGTAGTCGTTGGTGTGACAACTTCATGAAGACACGATGATGGAGATCATGATGATGGAGATCATGGTGTCAAGCCGGTGACAAGATGATCATGGAGCCCCGAAGATGAAGATCAATGGAGCTATATGATATTGGCCATATCATGTCACAACTATATAATTGCATGTGATGTTTATTATGTTTATGCATCTTGTTTACTTAGGACGACGGTAGTAAATAAGATGATCCCTTATAAAAAATTTCAAGAAGTGTTCTCCCCTAACTGTGCACCGTTGCTACAGTTCGTCGCTTCTAAGCACCACGTGATGATCGGCTGTGATGGATTCTTACGTTCACATACAACGGGTGTAAGACAGTTTTACACAGCGAAAACACTTAGGGTTAACTTGAAGAGCCTAGCATGTGCAGACATGGCCTCGGAACACGGAGACCGAAAGGTCGAACACGAGTCGTATGGAAGATACGATCAACATGAGAATGTTCACCGACGATGACTAGTCCGTCTCACGTGATGATCGGACACGGGCTAGTCGACTCGGATCATGTAACACTTAGATGACTAGAGGGATGTCTAATCTAAGTGGGAGTTCATAATTTGATTAGAACTTTATTATCATGAACTTAGTCTAAAACCTTTGCAAATATGTCTTGTAGATCAATGGCCAACGCTAATGTCAACATGAACTTCAACGCATTCCTAGAGAAAACCAAGCTGAAAGATGATGGCAGCAACTATACGGACTGGGTCCGGAACCTGAGGATCATCCTCATAGCTGCCAGGAAACAATATGTCCTAGAAGGACCGCTAGGTGACGCTCCCGTCCCAGAGAACCAAGACATTATGAATGCTTGGCAGTCTCGTGCTGATGATTACTCCCTCGTTCAGTGCAGCATGCTTTACAGCTTAGAACCGGGGCTCCAAAAACGTTTTGAGCATCACGGAGCATATGAGATGTTCGAAGAGCTGAAACTAGTTTTCTAAGCTCATGCCCGGGTCGAGAGATATGATGTCTCCGACAAGTTCTACAGTTGTAAGATGGAGGAAAACAGTTCTGTCAGTGAGCACATCCTGAAGATGTCTGGGTTGCACAACCGTATGACCCAGCTGAACATTAACCTCCCAGATGAGGCGGTCATTGACAGAATCCTCCAGTCGCTCCCACCAAGCTACAAGAGCTTTGTGATGAACTACAACATGCAGGGGATGGAAAAGACCATTCCTGAAGTGTTCTCGATGCTGAAGTCAGCAGAGGCTGAAATCAAGAAAGAACATCAAGTGTTGATGGTCAATAAGACCACTAAGTTCAAGAAGGGCAAGGGTAAGAAGAACTTCAAGAAGGACGGCAAAGATGTTGCCGCACCCGGTAAGCCTGTTGCCGGGAAGAAGTCAAAGAATGGACCTAAGCCTGAGACTGAGTGCTTTTATTGCAAGGGGAAGGGTCACTGGAAGCGGAACTGCCCCAAATACTTAGCGGATAAGAAGGCCGGCAACACCAAAGGTATATTTGATATACATGTGATTGATGTGTACCTTACCAGTACTCGTAGTAACTCCTGGGTATTTGATACCGGTGCCGTTGCTCATATTTGTAACTCACAGCAGGAGCTGCGGAATAAACGGAGACTGGCGAAGGACGAGGTGACGATGCGCGTCGGGAATGGTTCCAGAGTCGATGTGATCGCCGTCGGCACGCTGCCTCTACATTTACCCACGGGATTAGTTTTGAACCTTAATAATTGTTATTTAGTGCCAAGTTTGAGCATGAACATTGTATCTGGATCTCGTTTAATACGAGATGACTACTCATTTAAGTCTGAGAATAATGGTTGTTCGATTTATATGAGAGATATGTTTTATGGTCATGCTCCGATGGTCAATGGTTTATTCTTAATGAATCTCGAGCGTAATATTACACATGTTCATAGTGTAGATGCCAAAAGATGTAAAGTTGATAACGATAGTCCCACATACTTGTGGCAGTGCCGCCTTGGTCACATTGGTGTCAAGCGCATGAAGAAGCTCCATGCTGATGGACTTTTGGAGTCTCTTGATTATGAATCGTTTGACACATGCGAACCATGCCTCTTGGGCAAAATGACCAAGACTCCGTTCTCCGGAACAATGGGGCGAGCAACCAACTTGTTGGAAATCATACATACCAATGTGTGCGGTCCAATGAGCGTTGAGGCTCGCGGAGGATATCGTTATGTTCTCACTCTCACTGATGACTTGAGTAGAAATGGGTATGTCTACTTAATGAAACACAAGTCTGAGACCTTTGAAAAGTTCAAGGAATTTCAGAATGAGGTAGAGAATCAACGTGACCGAAAGATAAAATTCTTACGATCAGATCGTGGAGGAGAATACTTAAGTCACGAATTTGGTACACACTTAAGGAAATGTGGAATCGTTTCACAACTCACGCCGCCTGGAACACCTCAGCGAAACGGTGTATCCGAACGTCGTAATCGCACTCTATTGGATATGGTGCGGTCTATGATGTCTCTTACCGATTTACCGCTATCATTTTGGGGATACGCTCTAGAGACAGCTACATTCACTTTAAATAGGGCACCGTCTAAATCCGTTGAGACGACACCGTATGAATTATGGTTTGGAAAGAAACCTAAGCTGTCGTTTCTAAAAGTTTGGGGATGCGATGCTTATGTCAAGAAACTTCAACCTGAAAAGCTCGAACCCAAGTCGGAAAAATGCGTCTTCATAGGATACCCTAAGGAAACTGTCGGGTATACCTTCTACTTAAGATCCGAAGGCAAGATCTTTGTTGCCAAGAACGGATGCTTTCTGGAAAAAGAGTTTCTCTCGAAAGAAGTAAGTGGGAGGAAAGTAGAACTCGATGAAGTACTACCTCTCGAACGGGAAAGTGGTGCAGCTCAGGAAAATGTTCCTGTGATGCCCACACCAACTGAAGAGGAAAACAATGATGATGATCAAGGTACTTCGGATCAAGTTACTACTGAACTTCGTAGGTCCACGAGGACACGTTCCGCACTAGAGTGGTACGGCAACCCTGTCCTAGAAATCATGTTGTTAGACAACAATGAACCTTCAAACTATGAAGAAGCGACGGCGGGCCCGGATTCCAACAAATGGCTTGAAGCCATGAAATCCGAGATAGAATCCATGTATGAAAACAAAGTATGGACTTTGACAGACTTGCCCGATGATCGGCGAGCGATAGAAAACAAATGGATTTTTAAGAAGAGGACGGACGCGGATGGTAATGTTACCATCTATAAGGCTCGACTTGTCGCTAAGGGTTATCGACAAGTTCAAGGGATTGACTACGACGAGACTTTCTCTCCCGTAGCGAAGCTGAAGTCCGTCCGAATCATGTTAGCAATTGCCGCATACTATGATTATGAGATATGGCAGATGGACGTCAAAACGGCATTCCTTAACGGACATCTTAAGGAAGAGCTGTATAAGATGCAGCCGGAAGGTTTTGTCGATCCTCGGAACGCTAACAAAGTATGCAAGCTCCAGCGATCCATTTATGGACTGGTGCAAGCATCTCGGAGTTGGAACATTCGCTTTGATGAGATGATCAAAGCGTTTGGGTTTATGCAGACTTATGGAGAAGCCCGCGTTTACAAGAAAGTGAGTGGGAGCTCTGTAGCATTTCTCATATTATATGTAGATGACATACTCTTGATGGGAAATAATATAGAATTTCTGGACAGCATTAAGGCCTACTTGAATAAGTGTTTTTCAATGAAGGACCTTGGAGAAGCTGCTTACATATTAGGCATCAAGATCTATAGAGATAGATCGAGATGCCTCATAGGTCTTTCACAAAGCACATACCTTGATAAGATTTTGAAGAGGTTCAAAATGGATCAGTCCAAGAAGGGGTTCTTGCCTATGTTACAAGGTGTGAGACTGAGCTCGGCTCAGTCACCGACCACGGCAAAAGATAAAGAAGAGATGAGTGTCATCCCCTATGCTTCAGCCATAGGATCTATTATGTATGCCATGCTGTGTACCAGACCCGATGTAAACCTTGCCGTAAGTTTGGTAGCAAGATACCAAAGTAATCCCGGCAAGGAACACTGGACAGCGGTCAAGAATATCCTGAAGTACCTGAAAAGGACGAAGGACATGTTTCTCGTTTATGGAGGAGACGAAGAGCTCGTCGTAAAGGGTTACGTCGACGCTAGCTTCGACTCAGATCTGGATGACTCTAAGTCACAAACCGGATACGTGTATATGTTGAATGGTGGAGCAGTAAGCTGGTGCAGCTGCAAGCAGAGCGTCGTGGCGGGATCTACGTGTGAAGCGGAGTACATGGCAGCCTCGGAGGCAGCGCATGAAGCGATTTGGGTGAAGGAGTTCATCACCGACCTAGGAGTCATACCCAATGCGTCGGGGCCGATCAAACTCTTCTGTGACAACACTGGAGCTATTGCCCTCGCCAAGGAGCCCAGGTTTCACAAGAAGACCAGGCACATCAAGCGTCGTTTCAACTCCATCCGTGAAAATGTTCAAGATGGAGACATAGAGATTTGCAAAGTGCACACGGATCTGAATGTCGCAGATCCGCTGACTAAACCTCTCTCGCGTGCAAAACATGATCAACACCAGAACTCTATGGGTGTTCGATTCATCACAATGTAACTAGATTGGTGACTCTAGTGCAAGTGGGAGACTGTTGGAAATATGCCCTAGAGGCAATAATAAAAGTATTATTATATTTCAATGTTCATGATAAATGTCTTTTATTCATGCTATAACTGTATTATCCGGAAATCGTAATACATGTGTGAATACTTAGACCACAATATGTCCCTGGTGAGCCTCTAGTTGACTAGCTCGTTGTGATCAACAGATAGTCATGGTTTCCTGACTATGGACATTGGATGTCGTTGATAACGGGATCACATCATTAGGAGAATGATGTGATGGACAAGACCCAATCCTAAGCATAGCATAAAAGATCGTGTAGTTCATTTTGCTAGAGCTTTGCCAATGTCAAGTATCTCTTCCTTCGACCATGAGATCGTGTAACTCCCGGATACCGTAAGAGTGCCTTGGGTGTATCAAACGTCACAACGTAACTGGGTGACTATAAAGGTGCATTATAGGTATCTCCGAAAGTATCTGTTGGGTTGACACGGATCGAGACTGGGATTTGTCACTCCGTATGACGGAGAGGTATCTCTGGGCCCACTCGGTAATGCATCATCATAGAGCTCAATGTGACCAAGGTGTTGGACACGGGATCATGCATTACGGTACGAGTAAAGTGACTTGCCGGTAACGAGACTGAACAAGGTATTGGGATACCGACGATCGAGTCTCGGGCAAGTAACGTACCGATTGACAAAGGGAATTGTATACAGGGTTTGATCGAATCCTCGATATCGTGGTTCATCCGATGACAACATCGAGGAGCATGTGGGAGCCATCATGGGTATCCAGATCCCGCTGTTGGTTATTGACCTGAGAGCGTCTCGGTCATGTCTGCATGTCTCCCGAACCCGTAGGGTCTACACACTTAAGGTTCGGTGACGCTAGGGTTATTAGGAAGACTAGTATGTGACTACCGAATGTTGTTCGGAGTCCCGGATGGGATCCCGGACGTCACGAGGAGCTCCGGAAGGGTCCGGAGGTAAAGATTTATATACGGGAAGTTTCGGGGTCATACCGGTATTGTACCGGGGCCACCGGAAGAGTTCCGGGGGTCCACCGGGAGGGGCCACCCCTCCCGGGGGGCCACATGGGCTGCGTGGGGCAGGGAGCCAGCCCCTGGTGGGCTGGGCGCACCCCCTCCCTTGGGCCTTTGCGCCTAGGGTTGAGGGGGGAACCCTAGAGGGGGCGCCCCCTTGGCTTGGGGGGCAAGCCACCCTCTCCCCCTCTCCCCTTGGCCGCCGCCCCCCCCTAGATGGGTTCTAGAGGGGCCGGCCCCCTTCTCCCTTTCCCCTATAAATAGAGGGGTGAGGGGAGGGCAGCCGTACCACCCTCCAAGGCGCAGCCCTCCCCTCCCCAACACCTCTCCTCCTCCGTTGTGTGCTTGGCGAAGCCCTGTCAGAGTACTGCCTCTCCACCATCACCACGCCGTCGTGCTGCCGGTGGAGCTGTCTTCCTCAACCTCTCCTTCCCCCTTGCTGGATCAAGAAGGAGGAGACGTCTCCCGTCCCGTACGTGTGTTGAACGCGGAGGTGCTGTCCGTTCAGCACTTGGTCATCGGTGATTCGAATCACGTCGAGTACGACTCCATCATCACCTTGCAAGCTTCCGCACGCGATCTACAAGTGGTATGTAGATGCAAACTCACTCCCTTGACTCGTTGCTTAGATGAACTCATAGATGGATCTTGGTGAAACCGTAGGAAAAGTTTTAATTTTCTGCAACGTTCCCCAACACAAGTATGGAGAGCTGTTTATGCGGGCTTGGAAGTTTTGAAACAACGGCTCATACGACGGATCGGTGATGGTGGATCAACGCACGTGTGGAACCAAAACTGGATTCCAAGGAACAATATGATGCGGGCTTTGCACCCAATATCTAATGTTCCTCCGGTTTTGGTTGCAGAACTAATTGATGTACCCTCCAGAAAGTGGGATCGGGATGCTGTTTACCAGCACATGAATGTCATTGATGTTGAAGCTGTGTTAAATATTTCGCTGAGCACTTCTGCTTCAGAGGATTGGTGGGCGTGGCTCTATGAGCGTTCAGGTATTTTCTCGGCACGGTCTGCGTACCGCCTGCTGGTTCATACGAAGAGGCGAATGGAGGATTGGCTATACCACCATGGAAGTATGTCAGATATGGCATCAAAACAGAAACAATGGCAGAAACTATGGAAAGCAAATGTCCGAGGGAAGATAAAAAATTTGCTTGGAGATTAGCTCGGAACTCTATCCCGACTGGTGCAGTATTAAAACAGAGGCATATAGCTGATTCGGAGACCTGTTTTCTTTGCAATACCGAAGTGGACAGCTGGCGCCATGCACTAATTGATTGCCGCATGTCAAAATGTGTCTGGGCACTAGTTGATGAGGACATAGTTGAGCATATGATTGCATGCCAATTCGATGATGCAAGGCTGTGGCTTACGGAGATGCAAGAATCAACGAGTGAACAAGTTTTTGCGAAGATTCTTGTGACACTCTGGGCAATTTGGTGGGCAAGGAGACAGGCAAAGCATGAAGAAATATATCAGAGTCCCCTGTCTACTTTTTCTTTCATTCAAAGATTTTTGGATGATCTTCAGTTAATGCCAGCAAAGGAGAAGAAAAAGCACGCTGGAGTTCAGAGAGGAGTCACGAAACGATGGTTGAAAAGTGTCCTGGTGTAGCAAAGATTAATGTCGATGCTTCAATCTCCAGGAATAATTTAAGAGGTGCAAGTGCAGCCATCTGTCGTGATGACAAAGGTGTTTACCTGGGAGCTTCAGTGACTGTCTTTGATGGACTAGTCGATCCTGAATGTTTAGAAGCCCATGCTTGCTGTGAGGCATTCGCCCTAGCAACAGACCTGCAGTTGAGAAGGGTGAAAGTTGCAACTGACTGCTTAGCCACTGTCAATCATTTATATGGTAACTTCATGGGCTCCTCGGCGACTATTATCAGGGATATAAAACTGAGAATGAGGCAAGTCGATGAATCTGAAGTGGTGCATGAAGCTAGAGAATGCAATTTTGAAGCTCATGCTTTGACTAAGGCTTCGGCCTCTCTTGCCGCGGGACGACACCTTTGGTTATCCACTTTTCATACTGTTTTATTTGTACCAAACATCATTGAGGTTTAAATAAAGTGTGGTGACCCTCAAAAAAAAATCTCCGGCGCCGCGGATCGGCGGATTCCTTCTCCGTTCGTCCTTTCGTCGCCGACGCATCCGATGGGGAAACGCGGTGCGGCGCAAGGGATAGACATAGACTGGCTTGAGTTCTTCAGGACCGGAAACCCAGAGCCACTGGAGACAATGCTCTCGCCGCCGGCGGCACCCGCCGCTCTGCCCCATAGGTCTGCAGAACCCTAACCCTGTGTTTCTCCTCTTCCTGATGCAAGTTCATGATCTGGTGGTTGATGGCGGCCATGAATGATCGATGCTGCCCTGCCTGCCCCGAAATTATGTAGTGGAATTGTGCGATTGGACCTGGTGTTTATCTGACCCGAAAGAATTTTGCTAGTATGTGCTTGGTGTTCTCGATGTCAAAAACACTTGGGAATTGGATAGCTAGTTACCAAAAATTATGTGCAGAAGGAGGGGTCTACCAAAACAATAATTATGCGTTGAAAAGATTTGTTGCGAGTATGTTACTCTCATTCGATTACTTGGTATCTTTTGACGATACTGATGCTCAAGTCAATAAAGTATGAATCTCCCCCTGTTGGGTGAACTGGAAATATGCGTATATTATGCTGTTGTACTCATGAAGTTGTTTTGGTTTGTTTTGCTGTAGAGCTTATTCTAATTGAAAGTGCTTGTTGATAACTTGGTATACATCTTATTCTGGAAAAAATTGATGCTCAGTGAGATGAGCATCTTGGTTTGCCTTAGTCTGTAATACTGTAGTAGTTATGTCTCTGATATTTGATTTCTTGATTCTGATCTTTCTTTTTGAATTTTCTGTATGACAGAGAAGCTGCCGTTGTAGAGAAGCCGTCTAAGAAAATTTGCCATGGCTTGGGCTCAAACGGCTTAGACTCATCTGGAAGACAAGTTTGGGCAGACCTTACAGACAGCCTGCTTCACCTAATCATTGTCCTCTTTAGTTCATTCCATGACTTCCTTGCTGTTACTAGCACATGCCGCTCTTGGCGTGCTACAATTTCTTCCTTCCCGCCTATATATCACTTCTCCTTCCCACCTCTCTTTGTCGAAACAGACCTTCATTATGATCGTCGGCATATGGGCGATCACAATTCATGCCACAACCCTTTATCTAACTACAAATGGCTGCTTCATGATCCTGCGAAAACAAATTTATCCCTTCGTTGTTCAGCACCCCGACATACTCCATATTATGTGCGCTATTTGGGCTGCTCATATGGGTATTTGATCTTGTACTGTGAGGAACAATGCTTCCTTGTTGATGTGTACACTAGTACCATGGTGAAGCCCCGTAAATTTCGACGCAGTGACAACTCTAAAATCTACTATGGCGTCTTTACGGCTCCTCTCAGTTCGCCCAACTCGTGCCTCCTCCTTTTCTCGAGAAAGTATATGTTCCGGTGGGAAGTTGGAACAAAGTCCTGGACGGAGCACCCTCTCGTTGCTGGACGCATTCATCAAATTGTGTCCTTCAAAGGTCAGATGTTGGCCATGGACTCTCTTATGAAGCTCAATACCATTTCCTTGGCACCTCAGCTTGGCATGCCGGAAGAACCACTTGTGTGGGGAGAGGACATGACCGCTGGCTTGCTTAAAAAACCATGGTTGGTGGTCCGTGGTGACATGCTTCTCAAGGTTGACCTCTCAATACATGATCTCAAATTCTGCTTTCAAGCCTACCGCCTGGACTTATCAGTCAGACCCGCTAAGTGGGCGAAGATGAAGAAGTTGGGAAATTGGGTTCTCTTTCTTAGCCTTGATAGGAGGAGCTCTACATTTTCTTGCTTGAACCCTGAAAGATGGGACGGGAAGAGTAATTTCATTTACGTTCTGCGCAGATCCAAAGATTCCAACGAACCTTGGATTGAGATAGAGCTTGGTCAGTTCATGTCCAGGAGATCCCATCCCATTTCATACATTCTCGGACGCAAAGGCAAGCAGCTGGAGAGCTTCTGGGTGCTCCCCAGTTTGGTGTATGGTGTCAACAAGTGAACCATCATCTTTGCTCGTCGTGGAGTTTTTGCCTAGTCTTGAGCATGCCTTGTCAACTGGTGTGTTTATTATTTAGTATCCCTTACAAAAATAGATGTAATCTCTATATTGTACTGCATTCAGCTAATAGTTTGGTTGGGTATTAATCCTGTATGCTGAACAAGAAATACTTACTGGACTTGCCTTCCAACCTGGAACATGTTTTGATGCTGTCTGATCACATATTTATGTTTCTTGGTCGGCATCTTCTCTTACTTACTTCTCTGCTTTCTTACTGTGATCTTTCGTTTTTCAAAAAATAAAAGAACTCTCTCGCTTTAATGGGATACATAGTTGTATAAATGATGGTTTCTTTCAGATAGATGCTCCTGAGATTTCATTCTTCCTATCTTATATACTCGGATCTGGGGTACACTCTTAAAAATATATACTATAACATGTTCTACATTCATGTAGCGACAAGGCGACAAGGCGACAAGGTAATCTGAATTGCAACACTGATTTCTTTTAGCTGCATGCCAGAGTTTCACACAGGACACAACTTGCCTATGAATATTAGCCTAGTACTATTTTAGGCCTCTTTTGGTTCATAGGATAGGATTATCATAGGAATAGCAATCTTGTAGAAAATGAGATGACATGTATCTCAAATCCTATGAGTAGGAATAGGAAACAAGATGTCATTTGGTTGACACCAAAGGAATTTTTACATTGAGTCTAGGCTTTTTTTTATTTTCCTATGAAATGTGGAGGATGGGAACCAATCCTATGTAGGAATAGGAATCCATTTCTATGAACCAAAGGGCTCTAAAGAAAAAAAATCCTATAAGAATCCTATTCTCTAGAATTCCTATGAAATTCCTCTAAACCAAAGGAGGCCTTATTGTTTGTAATCCGGTCAGCACGAATGAAGATGTTTTCTAACTTTTGTAAAGACAGAACTCCGAATAGAAGCTCGCGGAACATGAAGCTTTACTATCTAGTCTGACGTGGTGCTGTTGTACAGAAAATCAAGGTGTTGGTTTTGAACTTTTGATGCAGATGTAGCAATTCTTTTCTCTGACAGCCTTGAAGCATGCCATTTTCATCGACAAGAAATTGCTCAGATGCTCGAATGACAGATATTTCAAACCACCGCCGACAGGAAATGCACATGCTCCTATATATATGAACTTTTTTGGGATATCAATTTGTGATGTATAGTAGTATCCTGGTTGCATGAGGGAAGGATAAATACTCTGGTGACATATAAGTCAAATCTGAAACACAACAATATGCTTAGTTAAGGGCTTCCACGGGCCGCACGTGGAGCCCTCCTTGGGTCCTGTGCTCGACAACATAGGGCATGTGCGTGCCAAACACCTTGTCCCACGTCACAAAGAAGGGCTGCGAGAAGTTGTATCTGCTGGCTCGCGGCTGATGGTGGATGTCGTGGTATGCCGTGTTGTTCCAGAAGCAGAGGCGGAACACGTTCCCTGGCAGCCACAGGCCGCAGTGGTCGTCGACGCCCTTGACGGTGCAGAGCGTGAAGAAGAAGATGGAGACGCGGGGCGCCATGCCGGAGGCGAGGAAGGCGAGCGCGCCGCCGACGGTGTCGAGGAGGAGGCCCTCCATGGGGTGGTTGTACTGCGCGCCCAAGGCGTAGGGCACGACAAGGCGGTGGTGCCACGAGTGGACGTGCCGGCACAGGAACTTGTTGAGGTGCATGTACCGGTGCCACGCATACTGCCACCCGTCCAGCACGGCCATGCCCACCGCGATCTGCATCGCCACCGTCACCCACGTTGCCCAGGTCGTCCGCTGCCGTGCTTCGCCGGCGGCCGTCCCGGTGCTTTCGCCTCGAAGCTGCGGTAGGTACGTTTATATCATATGTATATGAAGGTTTGCATGTCCATGCATGCAGAGTTGTACTAACATACTGTGAAAATGGCGGCGGCGACGGCGGCCTGCACGAGCTGCTGGAGGAGGACGCCCTTGACGACGTCGCGCTTGGGCACGAGGTTCTTGCTGCGCTCCTCCTCCCTTGGGTGTAGCCTGTACTGGTCCATGGACCGTCCAAGCGCCATGTACATGCCGGAGTAGACCCAGTAGGCAGCTATGGGGACGACAATGGCCAGCGCTTCATCAGAGAATATGAGCTCCATGTCACTGTTGGTTCTAGTAGTAGCTTTGCTTTTGCTAGCGGTGTCTGGTAGTAGTAGACTGGCTCTATGGGTTTATATCGACCGATGAAAATGCTAGCTGGTTACAGATTGCCTCGGTCATGGGACTCCGTTGTCAAGCTGTAATCATCGGACTCTTGAATTTTCTTTAAAATCTAGCAGTAGATCTTGGCCATATAGAAATTCTGTTGCTTTACCCAGACGTCCACATACGGAATTTAGTCAAAAGTCGTTCAAGCAAGGCGTTCCATGGACATAGGAATTTATTTTAGTCAAAAGTGGTTCAAGCTGGACGTGTTCCACATACGGAATTTAGTCAACATATCGGTCGTTCCATGTGTGGATTTTAGTCGTTTAGTAATATATAAGCTTGTGCGTGTCGATTCAAGGGAGAATCCCCAAAACTCAAAACCTCATCTAACCTAGTATAAATCTCGCTAGACTATCCGCCATCCGGAGGCATATTTGTGTGCGCTGCGCTCGTTCGGCCGCTCGATTCTTTTCCTGTGGCTCCGTTTTGGCTGCTGGCGCACTGTTTTTTACATTCACATTTATTTCGGGAGCAGCTGCCAAGTGGGCCACATTATCTAAGGTCCGGTGAATCAACTAGTTTTTACGGTTACTAAGATGCACGTCGTTCGGGCAATGAAGCGAGGCCTAGAAACTATTTGGTCGCACTTCCTCTCTCTCCTCCCTCCCACCTCGTCTCCTCTTCTTCGTGCGGTGGACAGCGCAGCTCTTTGTACCGCCATCCGTCCACCCTGCCGCTCGTGGAAATAAAGCAAGACCAAGAACAAGGGAAAGAGAGCACTCCGATGCGCATGCTGTTGGACTGAAAAGAACTCTTCAGTTTGTCATTACATGGC
This sequence comes from Triticum aestivum, assembly GCF_018294505.1. Classification (NCBI taxonomy): domain Eukaryota; kingdom Viridiplantae; phylum Streptophyta; class Magnoliopsida; order Poales; family Poaceae; genus Triticum; species Triticum aestivum. The sequence continues at coordinate 50,358,296 of NC_057812.1, read as the reverse complement.
TTTCTTTTTGTGCGTGCTTGATGCTCCTCTGCCTTAAACTTGTGTACGACGATATCTTAGGTTCCTCGGCATGTTCACTGAGCACTTCTGTTTCAGTGTAATATGGCAATCGAAGTACCGAACCCTGGAGTATGAACACCTGCTCGTTTTTACCGGGAGCAGCGCATTTTAACCCTAATGTATGAACGATTTAATCCCCGACTGGATTATGAGCGATTTAATCCCCGAGACGCCTAAAGTGGCAAAGTCCTCATCCTGCAACTTTCCCCTCCTCGTTCTCTTCCTCCGGTAGCTCTCTGTTCACAAGTTCAAAACCAAATACAGCAAATAGGAAGGCCATGGCCTCACTTACCATGCTTGTATGCTGGGTTATCTGGAATGAGAGAAACGCTGGAGTCTTTCGGAAGAAATCGACGCCGCCATACTATATTCTAAAACTCATCCAGGAGAGGACAAGACGTGGCTCATGCGGGGGCAAGGCATATGAGCATCATCATGCCGCGAGAGTAGTCTTTTGCCTCTGTTAAAAAAAACAAGTTCCTCCTGCACTCTTGCTTCTTCACCACGAATCCGGTTCTTGAGCACGAGAACCATGTCTCCTGCATTGCTCCTGTTCTCCTTGGCTTGTCTTCTTGGTTCATCAGGTCAGCAACATTCTTCTCTCTAGCTGTCTTTTTAGGCCTGCTGTAAACCTAGCAACTAGTGGCGGAGCTTGATGAAAATTCCTGAGGGGGCTTATCAGAGTTGAGGGGGCGAAGAAAATAAATTATGCATGAACTCTGAGAAATAACTGATTTTTTTTGGAACGAAGACGCTAGAAGCGTCCGACTTTAAATTAATAAAGTCACAAGGCAGCATTCAAACAGGTTCTGAACCTTACAAACAACTAAGTTCAAATGGTACAAGACAACACGGATGAAGTACAGGATAATTCCAAAATACATGAAGTGAGGAGCACAATAAATATCTCCACTAAATCAACATGTCCTTCCTCCCGGTGCAAGTTGGAGACTCCAAAAACTCAGACCAGCTACGCAGAGTGGGGAGCAAGCGTGTGAGTGTTGCTGATCTTCTCCATGGTCTCCCTCATGCGCTCAGCATCGCGTTGCTTCCCCAATGGTGTCGACATTTGTAGCTAGAGATGGCATTTGAAAATAATATCAGCTGGGTGAGAAGGAAATTTCTTCTCAATCGTAATTTTGTTCCGGGTCGTCCATAAAGACCACAAAAGCGCCCCTGCGCAACGGTGTCCACACGTCCATAAATAATTAATATTTAAACCTAATAATTAGGGATAGTTTTTCTAGAGTAGGGGGAGGGGGGCAATGGCCCCCATGAAGCTTCGCGGCTGCTACCAACCAAATGTCCTCTCTTCTTTTCCCAACCTCTGTAAGACCGGAGCTTTCTTTTTTCTGTGTAAGACCAGAGATTGGTAATTCTACAAATCCCTTTGCCGCTGTGTGAGCAAAGATTGGAGTCCTCAGCTTACTAGCATGGGACCTTCCTAATGTTGTGGCCTCCTTTGAAGTTTCAGTTGGTCGATCAGGGACCACAACCAAGACCCTAGAGTTGCCTATGAATTTCACTCTGAAGGCCCCTGGTCCAGGGTATACCTGTGGACCTGCAACCAAGTTCGATGAACCTACAAAGTTCACTACACCAGATGGAAGGCGGAAAACTCAAGCCCACAGTAAGTCATTGTCTAATTTCTTGATGCATGGAGAAAATATCCCAGTAACTAGCATGCATAACTGAATGTTTGTTTTATTTTGCAGTGACATGGACTGTGACTTGTACCTACTCACAGTTTTGCGCTCTGAGGTCTCCTACTTGCTGTTTATCCCTCTTTGCGTTTTACAGCGACACGCTTGGTACCTGCCCCAAATGCTCATGTGGCTACCAAGATAACAGTACAAAACCAGGAATCTGTGTAGAGTAAGTTACATTTGGCATAGCCCAAATAATAAACTAGAATGAAGAGCTAGCTTATTGTTCAGTTATCTGTGTGGAAATTACATGATGGCTATTTGTATTATTGTGTGTTGTATTGATTTGACCCTCGTAGGGGTATATATAGAGTACATGAGAGAGGGATAGGTTTGAAGTACATGGCAAGGTTGTTTAAACCTATTTTATCTCTAATATCCCTAATGGATATTTATATCTAACTATCAAATATTATCTCTAACACCCTCCTCGGTCGTAACGGGAGTGAAGCGAACGATTGTCACTGAACTTGAAGTCTTGCGCTTCTGTCGTCTTCTCCGTTGTGCCATCTTCAACTGCGTCGGCACCTAGGACGGTGATTGTGTCCCATTCTGGTGCCTTCCCAGTCTATCCTCTATTCCCTCCTACAGTTATAGGGAGAGTGGCGTGAACGCTAGTCACGACGCAGATGCTGTTGACTGGAGTTTGCCGATGACTTGCTGTAGACCAAGCCATTAATGCCAATGTCGACGTAGAGGATCATGGAGATGTAGCCGTGGTCGAGAAAATCGTGATCGATGGTGTAGTCGTCGTAGTCAATGAAGCCGCACAAAGTCGGAGGCGCAAAAAAGCGCTATGTTGTAGATGACTGAGCTGCAGTCATGGACAATGCACCTTGAGGATGTTAGAGGGTGCCATCGGCGATGAGTCCACCGATTTTACTAGGACCGGAGGAAACCCATCGAGCATACATTGGTTTTGCCAGAACCGTGTGGCCGTGTAGGGGCCATCACTATACTGATGCCGTGTCGATGCAGTTGTGCCATCGTGGATGACGCGGTCGATACCGTCCTCGTGACGCGGACATTGCCTTCGTAGTGGTCGCGTCTTGCAGAAAAGTCTGTCAGAGGACGCTAGGTGCCCATCTTGTGGATGAGGTGGCAGCGGTGTGTTGACGATGATGGTGATGAAGACCACATTGATGAAGACCATGGCGATAAGTGTCGGCGATGCCGTCACAACAGCGTGTCGACGATCGCTTGAAGGCGTCCCTCGTGGCAACGAAGTGTCGATGTCATGTCGTGCCGGAGAAGTCGTTGAAGAATTGCATAGCTTTTCACACCGGCCTGTTGTGTGGATGGTGCGTGTGGTGGTAGCTTCTCGTTGATGTGTTCGATGAAGAATTTTCTTTTCTTAGGCATGATGTAGTCGTGCAGCTCGGTGTTGTGGCGCGGGGTCGGTGTAGATTGGCTTGATGCAGTGCAGATCGGTCGGTGTAGTCTTGGCTCGGTGAAGAATTGTTGTTGGCCTCGGTCCTGCGATGCTCAGCTCGGTGAAGCCGCCATGTACATTCCGGGGTAGCTGCAGCTCTTGTGGAGTAGACTCTCGCGTATAAGCCTGAGAACCACTATCACTAGTAGAAAAAGGGTCAAACGTGAAGTACATTAGTGCCGGTTTGTATTTGAGCCGGCACTAATGTATACATTAGTGCCGGTTCCAACGGCTAGCTGGGCCGCTTTCATTAGTACCGGTTCGTGGCGAACCTTTAGCACCGGTTCGTGCCACGAACCGGTACTAATGAGAGTGGTGGCAGGATGTTGTTAGAGTGGGGCCCCTCCAGCACCTTTAGTACCGCTTCGTGCCACGAACCGGTACTAAAGGTCGTCCTATATAAACCCTTCGTCCACCAGCACTCTGTTCTTCCCCCTTTCCCCTTTCCCTCTCCTCTGTTCTTCCCTTCTTCCTCTCGAGTTCATCACAAAATTTGCCCAAAATTTGTCAAGATTTGAAGGCCCTCATCCATTCAAATGATCACAAAGGTTAGTAACTTTGTCCTTTCATCTCTCATTGCTAGATTAGCTCTTGCATTGGTTTATATAGTGATTAATTTGTGAGTTTAGTAATTTGGGAGGATATATATATATATATGTGCTAGTATTTGATTTATATGCAATTTGAGGTAAAAAATAACACTTAGTTTGCATATGTAGGTGTGGTTTACTTAGTGCCTTCTAAATCTCCATCGTAGCCACCGTCGATCGCCCGCACCGTCCCGTTGCCGGCACCACCTTGTGGTGAGCCTCTTGTTCATGATATTTTATATAAAAATTGATGTTTGTGTGATTTGGATATATAGTTACTCGTATAATTATCTTACTCGTACGTTGTTTGTTATACATATAGTGCCATGGTTTTGATATCCGTCCCCGTCGGCCCTAGTCCTTGTTATGATTCGGATGTGGTATGTATATTCTCTTTTAAAACTAGTTGCATTTCGTGTTTAAGACAAATTATGCCCATCAAGTTTACATAGAAATTTTTTCTAGGAGGTATGTGAACCGGAAATTCCAACCGGCCCTATTGCCGAGAGGTTAAATTTAGTTGAAAGAGAAAACGAGTACTTGAAAGAAAAATTGAAAAAAATTGAGGGGAGAAGATGGAATTGGAGTTGCATGTTGCCGATGTCGTCGATGATCACAAGATCAAGATGGAGAAAATGCGCTTGAAGATTAGAAAGATTAGAAAATATGCCATCGATAGTGAGGCTTGGTATCATTATGCTGTTGGATCCATTGTTACCTTAGTTGCGATCTTGATCGTATTTGTTGTTGCATTTAAATGCTTTAGCTAGAGAGTTATTTGTTTGTTGCATTTAAGTGTTGTATGAACTTTATGTATGAACTTGTATTAATTTGGTCTATTCGGTGTTGTGTAATGAAGATGAGCCGGCAATGGATGTACGATGACCGATGCTCTCCCCAGTTCGTTGAGGGCGTGCATACTTTTTTGCTTGCGGCTAAGGCAAACAAGCGGGCGGATGGTTTTATGCCTTGTCCATGTGCTCGCTGTAAGAATGGTCACAATTACTCTACGTCAAGAACCATTCACGTCCACCTGTTTAAGTCCGGTTTCATGCCCCATTATAATGTTTGGACCAAGCACGGAGAAAGAGGGGTTATGATGGAAGACAATGAAGAAGAAGAGGACGACGACAGCTATCCTGGCCATGGGTTCCATGAATATGATGATACAACAATGGGGGAAGAAGCTGAGCCGGTAATGCGGGAAGAAGCTGAGCCGGCAATGCGGGAAGAAGCTGAAGAAGAGGCATCAGATGAGCCCGTTTATGATCTAGGTCGGGCCATTGCCGATGCAAAGAGAAACTGCGCAAGTGATTTGGAGAAGAAGAAGTTGCAGCGCATGTTAGAGGATCACAAAAAATTGTTGTACCCGAATTGCGTAGGTGACAAGAAAAAGCTGGGCACCACACTGGAATTGCTGCAATGGAAGGCAGAGAATGGTGTATCTGACAAGGGATTTGGAAAGTTGCTGGTAATGATAAAGGATATGCTTCCAAAGGACAACGAATTGCCCGAGAGTACGTACGAAGCAAAGAAGGTTGTCTGCCCTCTAGGGTTAGAGGTGCAGAAGATACATGCATGCCCTAATGATTGCATCCTCTACCGCGGTGAGTACGAGGATTTGAACGCTTGCCCGGTATGTGGTGCATTGCGCTATAAGATCTGCCGCGATGACCCTGGTGATGTCGAGGGCCGGCGCCCCAGGAAGAAGATTCCTGCCAAGGTGATGTGGTATGCTCCTATAATACCACGGTTGAAACGTTTGTTCCAAAACAAAGAGCATGCCAAGGCGATGCGATGGCACAGAGAAGACCGTAAGAAAGACGGAAAGTTGAGAGTACCCGCTGACGGGTCGCAGTGGAGAAAAATCGAAAGAAAGTACGGGAAGGAGTTTGCAGATGACGCAAGGAGCGTATGGTTTGGTCTAAGCGCAGATGGCATTAATCCTTTTGGGGAGCAGAGCAGCAACCATAGCACCTGGCCTGTGACTCTATGTTTGTATAACCTTCCTCCTTGGTTGTGCATGAAGCGGAAGTTCATTATGATGCCAGTGCTCATCCAAGGCCCTAAGCAACCCGGCAACGACATTGATGTGTACCTAAGGCCATTAGTTGAAGAACTCTTACAACTGTGGAATGAAACAGGTGTACGTGCATGGGATGAGCACATGAGGGAAGAATTTGACCTAAAGGCATTGCTGTTCGTGACCATCAATGATTGGCCTGCTCTCAGTAACCTTTCAGGACAGACAAACAAGGGATACCGTGCATGCACGCATTGTTTGGACGATACCGACAGTATATATTTGGCTAATAAGAATGTGTACCTGGGACATCGTCGATTTCTTCCGAGCAGGTATCCCGTAAGAAAGAAAGGCAAGCATTTCAAAGGTGAGGCGGATCACCGGACGAAGCCTCGCCACCGTACTGGTGCTGATGTACATGATATGGTCAAGGATTTGAAGGTGGTCTTTGGAAAGGGTCCTGGTGGACAACCTGTTCCGAATGACGCTGACGGACGCGCACCCATGTGGAAGAAGAAATCTATATTTTGGGACCTGCCCTATTGGAAAGACCTCGAGGTCCGCTCTGCAATCGACGTGATGCACGTGACGAAGAATAATATTTGTGTGACCCTGCTTGGCTTCTTGGGCGTGTATGGGAAGACAAAAGATACACCTGAGGCACGGGAGGACCAGCAACGTAAGCACGGAAAAGACGGCATACATCAGGGTCATGCAAGCTACGCTCTTACCAAAGAAGAGAAGGAAATCTTCTTTGAATGCCTGCTCAGTATTAAGGTACTGTCTGGCTTCTCGTCGAATATAAAGGGAATAATAAACATGGTAGAGAAAAAGTTTCAGAACCTAAAGTCACATGACTGCCACGTGATTATGATGCAACTGCTTCCGGTTGCATTGAGGGGGCTTCTACCGGAAAACGTTCGATTAGCCATTGTGAAGCTATGTGCTTTTCTTAATGCAATCTCTCAGAAGGTAATCGATCCAGAAATTATACCAAGGTTACAGAATGATTTGGTGCAATGTCTTGTCAGTTTCGAGTTGGTGTTCTCACCATCTTTCTTCAACATCATGACGCACGTCCTAGTTCACCTATGCGAAGAGATTAACGTTTTGGGTCCTGTATTTCTACACAATATGTTCCCCTTTGAGAGGTTCATGGGAGTCTTAAAGAAATATGTTCATAACCGTGCTAGGCCAGAAGGAAGCATCTCCAAGGACCGTCAAAATGAGGAGGTCATTGAGTTTTGTATTGACTTTATTCCTGACCTTAAGCCGATTGGTGTTCCTGAATAGCGGCATAAGGGCAGACTGGATGGAAAAGGCACGCTAGGAGGGAAACAAATAATATGTATGGACGGACACTCTCTCACTGAAGCACACTACGCAGTTCTACAGAATTCCGCCTTGGTGGCTCCGTATATGGATGAACACAAAAATTTGCTACGCTCCAAACACCCGGAGCGGTCTGATGACTGGATTACACGTGAACAAACCAGGAGTTTCGCCAGCTGGTTGCAAGCACGTACCATGCATGACACCTCTATTGAAGATGACATGTACTTGCTGTCCCAGTTACCATCTTCGAATATAATGACTTTCAAAGGGTACGAGATAAATGGTAATACATTTTACACGATTGCCCAAGATAAGAAGAGCACCAACCAAAACAGTGGTGTCCGCTTTGATGCAGAAACCAAGACGGGAAAGGAAACATATTATGGTTATATACAGGACATATGGGAACTTGACTATCGACGTGGTTTGAAGGTCCCTTTGTTTCGGTGCAAATGGGTCAATATGACACGAGGCGGGGTAACGGAAGACCCGTAGTACGAAATGACAACAGTGGATCTCAACAATCTTGCGTATGCAGACGAACCATTCGTCCTAGCCAATGATGTGGCACAAGTTTTCTATGTGAAGGACATGTCTACCAAGCCAAGAAAAAGAAAAGATAAGGAAGCGAATGCATCGTACGATGAGCCAAAGCGGCACATAGTTCTTTCTGGGAAGAGAAACATCGTGGGAGTGGATGACAAGACAGACAAGTTAGAAGATTATGAAAAGTTTGATGAAATTGCTCCATTCACAGTGAATATTGACCCGAGCATCCCGTTAAATGATGAAGATTTTCCATGGCTACGACGCAAAGGGACACACGCGAAGAAAAAGTTTCACATCCAAAGATCTGGGATGTGATCGGCTTAACTATCATCACTTTCTTCTGTGTTTCACACCCAGGAGGGAATCTCTGTAATAGTTAGGGTAGCTAGTTATGTGTTTTGGCATTTGAAACGCGAAGAAATTTTATGTGCAAGCAAATTCTTTCATGCATTTACTGATTTTTTCAGCTAAATGACCCTGAAATCGAAAAGCATTTCAAATGAACTCAGAAAAGGATGAAAGTTGGCATGGTATCATAATTTCACCCACATAGCATGTGCAAAAAAGTAGAGAGGGTTACCGCAAAAACTGGATGCACTTCGTGTACAAAATGAACAATCTGTTCGAAGTATCAGGATTTCAGATGAAAACTCATCCGTTACAAAGGCATTTCATTTTTTAAATAACTTAAGCATTACCAAATTGAATATAATGATAAAACACACTAATATTAAACATAAGAAAAAAGAATCACTGAAAAATGTATTTTTAAAGTTAAGTTATTCACAAACTAGTGATTCACACAAATTTCAAATAATTCAAAATTTAAACTATTCAAATTTAAAAACTACCGGCACTAACTGAAAGTTTCTAAAAACTATCAAAAATATTCACAAAGAAACTCTAAATACAGCAAAAAACAACTAAAAATAAATAAAACAAAATAAATAAAGCAGAAAAGAAAAAACTAAATGAAAAAAGCCCACCTACCGGGCCACAACGGCCTGCATACGACTAGAAACCCAACCTGTTGTTGGGCCAGGATGCAGGCCCGCAAGCCCAATAGGCCCCACAGGGCAGAGTAGCAGAGGTAGGCCCAGAAGGCCTGCTTTAGAGAGGAGCTCGAGACAGCAGCGGCGGTGGGGCTTATAAGCAGGTGTGAGCGCCCTTCGGCTAGCGAGGTGGGACTAAACTTCTGCGCCCCTCGCCTCGCAGCGCACCCCCTTTAGTACCGGGTCGTGGCATCAACCGGTACTAAAGGGGGGGTCTTTAGTACCGGTTGGAGCCACCACCCGGTACTAAAGGCCTGCCCTTCCTGCTGCTTGGCCTGGCCAAAACAGGCCTTTAGTACCGGTTGGTGGCTCCAACCGGTACTAAAGGTGCCTTCTATATATACATCACTTCTAAAAATTTCATTCTCCCCCCTTTATTTCTTCCCGATCGATCGACGCCGTCGCCGCCCCTGTCCTATGCCGCCCCCGTCGCGCGCCGTTGCCGTCGCCGCCCCCATCCTCGTCGCCGCCCCTGTTCCCGTCGCCGCCCCCGTCGCCGCCCCGTCACGCCCCGGCCCGTCGCCGCCCCGGGCCGTCGCCTCGCTGTCGCCGTCGCCCCGCTGTGAGCTCTCCCCCTCTAACCCCTCTCCCTCGCTCCCGGTGGCCACCATGGGCGCCGCCCCCCCTCCCCCCGAGCCCATACACACACAAGCATGCATGATGAACACACACGCACGCACATTTCCTTAAGTTAATTAGTATATACGTATTTTGTATGTTTAATTAGTTTAGATTTTTCAGATTATTATTTTTTCACTAGTATATATGTATGAATGCATGTTAGATGGATATAATTAGTGTTTAATTAGTATGGAATTTTTTTATATAATGTTGTTTTTCTATTTTTAATGGATGTATATAAGTTGTTTTTTCTGTTTTTAGTGTTAGATGCTTAATTAGTATGAAATAGCATATAGAATTTTGACATATGCAATGATAGCATAATTAGTGTTACATTTGCATATAGTATTTGTTGTCGACGATGCCCGGCCCGCATCCTCATCGTCGACCCGTTCGCGACGACGTCCTGCTTCAGAGGACCCATGTCCGGGACTGGGCTCCGCCGGGCTGGCACTGGGAGGTGCTACCTTCAGGGGCGCGACGCTTGGTGAGGAACCCGGCCCCAGGTCCTGTCGTCGACCCTCATCTCCTTTGGTGGCATTCGCGTGGGCCACTTTCGGTGCGGAGGGAGCCGGCCCCGCCGGAGGTGGTACGTCGCCGTGTCAGGGAGGAGGACGAGCACGTCCATCGCTACATGGCTGCTATGGACGTCAGGTTCTCCAATACCTAGCAGGTTCTTTGGGGAGATCACCCGAGCTATGATCCAGTGATGGTTCCTTCACTTTGGTTGTCCACCGCCTAGATTACTCTCTAGTATTCGATCTTTATTAGCTAGCTAGCTAGCTAGTGATGTATTCGATATATAATATTCGAGATGATTTATTCGAGATTATATATATTATTTGAGACGATGTATTCGAGATTATATCTATTATTCGAGACGATGTATTCGAGATTATATCTATTATTCGAGATTATACTAAATTGTTTTATATTTCTTTTGGCATAGTTAAATAAAAGCTATGGCGGACAATACCGACAGAGAGAGAGAACAGACCATGTTCGATATCATACGCGGGCCAGATGATGATCAGAATGAAGAAGATTTTGACGGCTCCGAATTTCTAAACAACACCGGAGAGGGTGATATGATATTTGATCGCGACGACCGAGAAGATGAAGTCATGAACTACGACGAAGAACATGTTGATCCTAAAACAACAAACACCGGCGAGGTATATATATTTATATAAGCAGGAATCTGGTGATCATCGCATGTTTTAAATGAGTTGAAGATATATTAACGAATCGATCTTTCTTCTTTCAGCCATCCGGATCGAGCAAATCTTCAGGCAAAAGGACGAAACGAGGCCCGAACAAAAAGTTGAAGGAGGGCGTAAAGTACAATATCGAGGCATTCAAACCTAATGGCGAACCATTAGCGCCTAAGAAGATTGCGGACAAGTTCGTTCGTCAGTGCGGAGTTCTTGTGAAGGACCAACTCCCGATCTCCCTCCAAGAATGGAGAAAGGCAGCAAAGCCACGTCCAGATGTTACTTTTGTCGACGAGAATAAAAAAAACTGCTTTGGGATACTCTCATGGAACATTTCACCCAACCAGATAATTTCACAGAAGCAGATGTGCGGAAAGTCAAGGACGCTGCTTTTAGGAAGATGGCGGTTGCATTCAAGAACCACAAGAGAATGACGTGGGAGAAGTACGTCAAGGAAGGAAGGAAGACTCCAGTATTCGAGGGGATACTAGAGAATCAAAGTGCTCATTGGGACGATTTCGTGAAATTCAAGGATTTAGAATTAGCTAAGGAACGGTCGAGAATAAACAAGAAGAATGCCGAAAAAAGGATAAGTTCCATAAGCTGGGCCCAGGTGGCTACGCGGTGGCAATGCCTAAGTGGGATAAGTCTGAGAAAGAGATGGAGGATGCACGTGTCACTCCGGTTACTAAGAGCCGGCCCCCAGGTGCAGGACTTGGTTCTATGCGCATGGGGGGGAGTTGGACCCGAAGACAGACAATGTTTCAACGAAGGCATGTCTGAACGGAGCCGACGATGCGCTACTTGTTGCAATAGAAGAGGCTCGATCGAGGGTGTTGCAGCCCAACAGAGAGAACGACGAGCTTACGGCGTGCCCTGGGAAATCCTGAACACCGGGGAAGAACACGAGGCAAGGGCGCTCTTCCGTGGTATGAGGGGTTTTCGGACTGGAACACCGACTACAGAACCTGTGCGAGAAAGAAGATTGCGGAAGACAAGAAGAGGAAGATGGAGGAGGAGTAGAGGAAGCGGGACTATGAACGCCTTCAAGGCCTAGAAGCAAGTCAAGCGGAATTGGCAGCTAAATTCCAGCTAAATTCCCCGTCCGCGCGAAGATCCCCTCCACTCCGCGGGCAGGGGCTCTTCTCCTGCCGCTGCAGCTACAAGAGGAGAGGAGCACCGGCCAGCCACCACCGACGGACGCCTTAGTTTGGTACGACCCCTTCACTGTTTTCTGCTTCAAAAGTAAGTTTGTAGAGCCAACAGGCATAGTATCCATTAACTGGAATTGAGCTAATTTTAATGGTATATTTGAAGTTAATATTTTGTTTAATCTAGTCTACATGTTTGGTTTTTCTAACTGATATGAATGCCATGATTTCCAAGAACAAGATAGGATTGATGGGCCCCTGAAGCGGTTGCCATTAACCTGGTACTTGATCAGTAGTTGTTTTGGTGTAGCAAGTGCAGCAGCTGTAGTACTCCATTTGGTACTCCATCTGGAGACTTTAACTGGATCAGATTAGGTACTCCATTTGCTGTAGTACTCTAGTTAACTGAAACTAGTGACATCACTTGAAGCAACTTAAGTCTGAATAATCAAATTCATCATACACTATTACTTGAATAAAAGATTATGTGCTTGCAGTGGAGTGCATGCGTTTTGGAGTAGCATTAGTAGCTACTGTTACTTTTCCACATGAAGTACAGTACTGGAGTAGCAAGTGTACCAGTATTATTGGAGTAAAAAATTTAGTTAAGTTGTGCAGTAGTGTGCTCCTGCTTGCTCTTCTCTGAATCTTTTAAGTTAAATGAAACCTTTTTACTCCAGTAGAATTAGATGAATTTTGTCAGTACTGTGCATTTAAATGAATCTTTTGCTGTGTATTTAAATGAAAGGGGAGTATAAATACTGTTTGGTTAAAACCAAGATTCAGTATCTTGAACTACTCCCGTTGTTTAAATTTGACTTGGTGTAGTAATCCAATACTCCAAACTGTTGATGGACAGATGGCCATTAGTTGGTGTAGTACTGCTTGGAGTAGCTTGCTGTAGAGATTTGTGTATTCTGCAGTTGAGTGCCAAAATAAACCTTGCTAGGTGAATCTTGTTTGCATTAGGAGTAATCGCTGGAAATTTACTGAAATTTTTTTCTAGTAGATGCACTATTGGAGTATTGGATTACTGCCTCTGTTTTTAATTAACCACTACTAGAAAAAGGGCTATAGATGGGAGCTCTGTCAGTAGCTAACTGCCTCATGTTCTGCTCTGTGAACTGCTATGTGGTGCTGCTCATGGATGATGGTAGGAATTTATGCAAACTCAGTGATTGTTGCAGCCAAGAAATGCTTAACAACTATTCTGCTCATGATCTTATTTTTATTTCTTTGATGAAAGTTGGTTCTTTTCTTCCCAAGTTCACAAAAAATCTTTTACATTTCTAGTGGTTGCCAAAAGCATAATATGACCAGGACAAACATAAACTTTGAGGCTGAAAGGAAATCAAGTAATGATCCACATAGGAATAGAAGTGCGACGTCTCAATATTTCCTGAAAACCCATATTGGCTAGGATAATTTGCTTTTATTACCTTATTTACACCAAGTTTTAGTTAAACAATGATACTTGAATAATTTTGTGCTATTTCTGTTATGGTTTTGTGGACAGTATTTGACCTTATGGTAACTAGTTGGGGTCAGGTTTTGGGGTTTTGATTATTGGTATGAAGTACTGACAGAGGATCTTATTCACACCAAGTTTTAGTTAAACACTGGTACTAGAATGATTTTGTGCTACTTCTGTTGACAGAGAATGGCATGTTAATACCATATAGGTACCCAATGTATTTTCCATGTTGTGATGGAGGCCTTTTTTGCCTTGTCCACCCGAGAGGCCCTTGAGTTTGCTGGAATGTCGATTAACTTCCGTTCCGGCAAATTCGGGTACTCCATATGTCCTATTTTCAGCAAAGGTCATGCTGAAATTTTCCGTGAATTTTAGCATGACTTTGCTAAAAATAGGACATATGGGGTACTTGTGACTAATGCATGGGCCAAGGTATCTTAGTAGTTAATTAAGTAGGATCAAGTGGCCTGGCGTACTTGTGACTAATGCATGGCTTTTAGGGTGCCTCGGTGTCGATAAAAACCGAAATGATGAAAGCTTAGGCTTTTAGGGTGCCTCGGCGTTGAAAAACCCTCAATGATAAAAGCTTAGCTTTTAGGATGCCTCGGTGTCGACAAACCCTAAATGATGAGACCATGATCTTGTTCCTTGACAATAACCAACTTTTTGACCAAACTTTGTTCCTATTTAGAGAGAAACATGGCCAACAACGATGAGGCCGGGGGTTCGGGCGTCAAGGCATTCTGGGAGCTGTCCCGGGAGATGGAGGAACAACCTCACTTGTATGAGGACGCCGCCTTCTCCACCGATCCTGAGACCACTGATGGTACCGCCGAGGATGACCCCACTGATGCCACCACTGATGGTGCCGCCGAGGATGCCACCACTGATGATGGCGGCGCACGCACAAATGGCAGCCAACCGAAGAGGCAACGGAAGGACCGGCGCCCAACCGTGCTCCGCACCCTCAAGGAGGAAGTTACTGAAGTGGACTCCAACGGGAATCCAACGGTGCCCGAACGAATAGTCAAGGGGTACTCGCTTCAGCTCGGGTGCATTCTCCGGAGCACCGTCTCGATCAACACCGAGAACGTCAGGCATCCTGACCGAGGGAATTTGCGCAACCTCCTCTTCACGAAGCTGCACGAACGATACAAGTTCCCCGCTGAATTTGAAAACACAAGCCTCAAAGGGAATAAAGTGAACAGTGCTGCCCTCACGAAGATGAGCACGGCCCTGTCTACTTGGAAAAGCAATGTGAAGAGAATGATCGAGAAAGGTGAGAGTTATGAGAAGATCAAGGAGAAAAATCCTTCGATCACCGAAGATGACTACAACAACTTCAAGATCAATTGCTCGAGCACCGCAAGCTCTGAATCAAGTAAGTGGGGGAAAGAAATGCGGGAGCTGAACTTAGGGGAACACACACTCGGTCCCGGTAGTTACAGAGTGGCGGAGCCTAGATGGGACAAGGAGGAGGCGGACCGTGCCGAGCAAGGCCTACCGCCCCTCTTCGATAAATACGGTGACAAGCAGACCAGGAACTTTGTCAGGGCCCGGTACAAGAAGGACCCGAAAACAAAGGAGCTTACCACGGATCCGAAGACCAGGGCGCTTGAGCTTGTTCTGGTAAGGAATACACCCCCGCGTAATTAGCTCCATATGGTTGCATTCTAATTAATGAAGCCAAATTTCTAAATGGTTCACATTCCTTCCACAGGCGACTGAAAGCAGTAGCGCGGGGTCGACTAAGAGCAACCCTTGGGACACCACTCTAAATAGGGCGTTGAATGTAATGAAGAACAAGAATAAGCTCAGTAAGCCGACGTCAGCTGGTCGTGTGGCCGGCAAAGGCTTGTCGACAAAATGGTCGTCATACTATAACACTGGTGGGCGAAAGGAGAAAAAGACCAGCTCGGAAAGCCAGGCGCGCGAGGTTCAAGAACTCAGGGCACAGGTGGCGCGGATTCCGAAGATTGTCCAAGAGCAAGTGCAACAACAACTCGGAGCGACGATCACCGCCATTGTGCCTACCTCGATCCAGGGGATTAGTGCGTGGATTCGGGCGGCCAACAGGGGCCGCCCCCGATTCCTAGCTTCACGACCAGCAACTCGCAGAACGCGATGGCGGGGCCATTGGTGTCTCCGGCGGAGGCGGCATTGGTGTCTCCGACGCCGGCACGGGAGCTTAATGCACCCGGGTGTACGTCGACCGACACCTCTGCAGCAAGCGGCCCCTCCGTCAACTGCACGCCCGCCGTTGGCGGTGCCTCGACATTAGCCGAGCTCGACGCCATCATCACGGTAACTAATTAAGCCTCTCTCGGCCGAGGACTTCATCTCCTTGCCTTTCACTGGGCATCCCTAACGCCCTACATGTTTTCGCAGGGCGCCGCCGACGTTCCGTGCACTCTCCTGCACTTCGTGAACAACGAGTTGGTCGATGTCGCCAAGGGCAAAATCGTTTAACCGGGCAACCCCTTGTTCCACGGTACCCAGATGCCACCCAACTTGTTTAGGGTTCAACTGGTTCGGGTGCTGCCAGGCTGCGATGAGTTGTTACCTCCGATTCGACCCGTCGGGACCGACGATGATGACGTGATGACCCTCAGCGCCTGCCTGAGCTGGCCCCTGCTTTGGCCGAAGAGCCAGATTCGTTTGGGGGCGGGGGACACCACCCCAAAGACAACACCGCCAGTCGTGCCGGCGCCAAGTCGGCCCCATGGCAAGACCGCCGCAACGGTGCCGGACATCCCTATGCCACTGGATCCAAACATGCATATGGCACAGGATCAGAACGACGACGACGACGATACATTTGCCAACGTCGATCAATACTTTGCCGATCATGGGTACGGTGGCGACTTCATGGGGCCTCCTTCTCAAGAACCCAACCCAACAAAAGACGTGCGCGATCTAGCTGGTACCACGGAGAAGCCAAGTTGCAACAGGCGTCGTCTGCAGTTCAGCTCTCAGGAGACGCCTCCAGCTGCCGACTTCACCGAGCCTTAGATAGGCGAGGTGCGAAATATGATCAGCCCCAACACACTCAAGAAGGCGGTCTGTGAGCAGATCTCGGTCCCATTACAGGAGAAGAAGAAGGCACACAAAAGAAAGACTAACAAGGGTGCGGGCCAGCCGGCACCGAGTACGATCCGTGCTCAGGACGAGCCACCTTCACCTGAGGATATCTTGAGGAGGGTGCATGTGGCGGGTAGGCCGATGCTACCGAGAAATATGCTCGATGCTGCAACCGGTGCTATGCGGAGTCTGCATGACAGTGTTCTTTCTTTGGAGAAGCGGCGTCTCGGAGAGAAGGATGTGGCATACCTGGTTTTCGCGGCCAAGGTGCCAGAGGGAAAGGGCTTTGTGGATAACTCCATCGAGGGTACGATCGTCCTGCGGTTTGATGACATCCACGCTATGTTGAACCTTCATCCGCTGCACTACACCTTCGTTCGGCTATTTCGCTGAGTATGGAGATGCGGATCATTCGCGAGAAGACCCCGGACATCGTGATAGTCGACCCCTTCTACATGCGTGCCAAGATCTTGGGCAGCGCTGGGGACCGGCAAGTTGCGAGTTCTTACCTCGAAGGCGTCATTCTGGCAAACCAAGATAAGGATAACTTCCTCGTGCCTTACTTTCCTGAGTAAGTCCTCCCCTCAACCACCCCGTAACATATGAATTCTTAGATTTCGATCGTTTTTCTTTTAACATTCTGTGTTTTCTGCAGTGACACACATTGCACGCTCATCCTCCTAAGCCCCAAATATTCCATGGCCACGTATTTCGACCCGGACCGTCAGTCGAACATAGACTACACAAATGTCAAGAAGGTTCTTGATGATGTTCTCCCCGGCTACGTCAAATCTGGAGGCACCTTCACCAGGCCTATTCGTAAGTACGGCAAGCACGTGTTCTCCCACAATACGACGTTCTGCTGCGTCAAGCAGCCGCCTGGCGGTCAGAAGGGTGCCTACTACGCCATCCATCACATGCGGGCGATCGTACGGGACCATCATCAACTTTTGCTACCGAGTAGACTCAAAGATTGGGCCGCGAGCGTGTCGGCAATCCAGGACGCGGACATCAGACAAGAATTCTTTCGCATCCAGTTGGAGTTTGCGGAAATCATCCATCAAGATGTCCTTCGTACCGCGGGGCAGTTCTACCTCAGAATTCAACCGTCCAACAGTGACATCGACACAATCCTACAAATGCAGGCTGACAACGCCCGTTCTTTCATGACTCCCACGATAGACGGCGGCTTCATCCATGCTCCGGTCCCTTGAGTCGAGTCGAAAGCAGTGATGCTGTGTCTAGTTCTGAAACATCGATTGGCTCATGTTGTAATTAAACTTTAATGAACTTGTAGTATGTCTCTTTGGTTTCGAGAGTCGTTCAACTTAAGATGTAATCGATGCTATTAATGTCTTGCTTTTTCTCTTCCGATCGTTCTGTTGCATACTTATATATTGCTTATGTATTGTCTGTGAATTGGTACTAACGTTTCGTTTGGCTACTGCATAGCGATGCCGTGGCATGTCGTGTACAAGGGTAATGTTCCCGGAGTCTACGACGACTGGGAGGAGTGTCGGAGACAGGTTCACCGATTCAGCGGTAACAGTTACAAAGGGTACGCCACTAGGGCCGAGGCCGAATCTAGATACGCCCGCTATCTAGCGGAAGATGGGAGGGAGCGTTGGAGGAGCCGGATGAAGACGAGTTTCATCGTGATGATGCTCATCGTGATGACCGCAACTCTCTTCTATGTGATGGTAGTTTAGATGATCGATATCTACTTGTAATGTGAAGACAAACTCGCGGTCTCGAGACTTGTAATATAATGTTCTATCTTTGTTCGGTCTTTTCAATTCGGAGACTAATATGATGACTTGTATTCGGAGACTAAAATGATGAATTGTATTCAGAGACTAATTTTCTATTGTATTCAATGAATCTGTTGTTGATGTGTGCTGTCTATATTTTGTCCAATTATACATTTTGTAACCTGTGCAAAAAACAGAAAATAAAAAAATAAAAAAAACCCTAATATTCATACTAATGGCGCATCACATCATAGTGCGCCATTAGTATGCCAAAGGATACTAATGGCGCATCACTAAATAGTGCGTCATTAGTATGCCGAAGTTACTAATGGCGCATCTTGCTGTCGTGCGCCATTAGTATGCCAAAGCACATGGGTATACATGGCCCCTGGGAGGCATACTAATGGCGCACTGTTGTATATACTAATGGCGCATCTGAGGTGCGCCATTAGTATACCAGATACTAATGGCGCACCAGTGGTGCGCCATTAGTAAAATATATTAATGGCGTGCTACTAATGGCGCACCACTAATGCGCCATTAATGGCCAAATTAGGTGCGCCATTAGTAGACCTTTTCCTAGTAGTGTATCCATGAAGGTGGCGGACGCCGTTGCTTTTTCAAATTCCCCCGAGGCAACCTTCCATTGCAACCCGATTCCAGCGGGCTATGCTCGTGTCTTGGTTGATGAGGTGGTGGACCCATATTCGGAGCTACAGCTTGACATTCCTGGAGGTGACGACGAGCACACATTGGGAGAGGCCATACATCGTGTCATCCTATGGAGAAAGGATTGCATCATCTTTCGAAGGCCACCGACACCGCGTCACCCGACTCCTCGTCGAAGTCCGCCACCGAGTCAGCAGACTCCCGCTCCTCCAAGTCCACCAACGCGTGAGGCCACTCCTCCTCCTCCAAGTCCGGCAAAGTGTCAGGCCACTCCTCCTCCAAGTCCGACATAGCATCAGACGTGCACTCCTCCTCCAAGTCCGGCACAACCTCAGGCCAGTGAAAGTCCGGCACAACTTCAGGCCACTCCTCCTCGTCCAACTCAGCCCCGTCAGCCGTCTCCGCCGCCTCAGCAATCGCAGAAGAGACACCCCGCAACTATGGTGCGTAGCGGTACGAGTCGAGGTCATAGTACAGGAAGTACAGGCGGATGCAAGCGATATAAATATGGTCCAAACCTCACTACTCCTCTTCCTATGAGGGCTTACGACAGGACCGAGGAGCAAACCAATGCCATAGTGCAGGCAGAACTCGACGCCCATTTTGGACCGAAACCGCCACCGCCGCCAAGGGAGAAAGTTCCTGTGGAAGTAGTTGACCACTTCATTCGTATGGCTGAACCACCAGCTCCTAAGCCTGTTGACACAGACTATGAGCGCCACATCAGGAAGTTACATCGACGACGTCTACAGCAGGAGGCGAGCTCGAGCTCGAGCAAACAACAAGCAGCTATCAAAAAATGCGGGAAAACCGTTGCCCAGCTGGGAAAACAGGCGGCGCAATCGATCCCCCCACTTGTTGTGCCGCCAACAACACGTGACAGTACGCGCGCCCAATATTATTGTGGCCAAACAATTTACGTTCCCGATGTGGGCGATGTGGTAATAACCCAGGAGCATATAATGCAGGCTGAAGAACTCAAGATCACTGTTGGACAACTCCTCGAGATCGAGGACATGCCTGGGATTACAGAGGAGGAAATAAAACGGAAATATGTCCGGGGCCAACCTTTGGTCGAGCCAGAAGATGTCAACAAGCTCCCAACGAGAATGTATGAATTGCATCAATGGTACATGGACATTACCAAGAGATCCAATCGAGAGTCCCTCATGGTGAATGTCAAGAAGGATGATTACTACCATGAGAAAGCTGTGGCCGTTGAGTATCCTGAACTGTTTCAGTTATACAATCAAGACGCACTCGACAAATCTATCGTCAGTTGCTATTGTCTGTAAGTGATTTCTTTCTGTAATTTAAGTCTCAAGCTAGCTGTAGTGATCCTTTTGATCAATCATTACCTGTAATTATCCTCACTATATTCTTTTCTGTGGTATTATGCATGATGAAGATGTATGAAATGAGAAAAGGTGGATGCTATGACATTGGGTTCATTGACTCAAACACCGTTAATGAATACACATGGAAAATGAACAAGCATCAAGAAAAAGAGGTAGAGGACAGCATGCTAGAGTTCTTGAAGCGCCTCAAATACAATGAAGATATACTACTTCCTTACAACTTCCAGTGAGTCACACTTTCTTGTACTACAAATTCTCTGTTTTTGCCTACTAGCTAGCTAGCTACATGTTTTTGCTTACATATGCCCGCTTAATTAAGACATGCAAACGTGTGTGCATGCAGATTTCACTGGATCTTGTGTATCATTAAAGTTGACACCGGAACAGTTGAAATACTGGACTCGCTACTTAAAAAACAAAATGACTATAACATCTTGGTCGGAATAGTCAACAGTTAATTTCAATCATTATTAACTATATATCTCGGCCTATTTAGTAATTTGTCATTTCATGATATGAACTATTTAATAACCCCTTAATTCATTTTCTTTGTCGGCGGGCAGGGCTTGGGCAAGGTTCATCAGCGTCACGGAAGGCGAATGGAAACCAAAGCTGAAATGGTTTCGAGCCAAGGTAAGTAATTAAGTAGTACTAGCTGCCTAGCTAGCTAGCTGCCATCTCTTTAATTATCATGCTTGATTAATTATTATCTGATCAAATTAAATTTCATTCTCGTAATAAAGGCCCCGAAGCAGGCGCAGGGGACTGATTTGTGTGCATTCTGCGTTTGCGACAACATTCGCATGATGGCGTCCGAAAGGAGCAGATCTCAAAGACAGGAATGGGTACGCTTGTCAGAACACTATTCACAATTTTTACATCATTATCGATATCTAGTCACACAACTAATACACATGCATATTGATCTCCTTCTTAACAGTTCAAAGAAGTGCGGGACAAGCTCCTACCAACGGAGCGCGTAGAAGCACTTCAAGAAGAAATAGCGGGATTTTTGCTCGACCAGGTCATAAATCCGAAGGGAGAATACTATTACCCGCTACCGCCCCCATGAACCACTTCCAATTGTCATCGTGCTCCGAAGGCACCAATTAGGCTAATGCCACTGGCTCCGAAGGCAACATGCATATGTAGGAGAAATTGTATATAGCTATACATGTGTGTATGTGTGAATTAATATGGTTTGTGAGACATTAATATTGATGATATATATATGATTGGTTATACTAGAAATTATATGTATATATATATATATATATATATATGTATATATATATATATATATATATATATATATATATGCATAACGTGTACAATGTGTAGTACCGTAAAATACCAGCAAACGAAAAAGAATTAAAATGGAAAACACAAAATTAAATGAAAAAGAAATCATAAAACCAAAAACCCCCCAAACATTTTAGTACCGGTTGGTGTTACCAACCGGTACTAAAGGGCTCCCGACCCCCGGAGCTGGCTCGTGCCACGTGGTTGCCCTTTAGCACCGGTTCGTGCTGAACCGGTACTAAAGGGGGGGGGGGAGGCTTTAGTGCCGAAACTTTAGTGCCGGTTTCTAAATCGGCACTAAAGGGCCTTACGAACCGTTGCTATTGTCTGGTTCTGCACTAGTGTATAGATCGGATCGAAATCTCTACATGAGAGCGACACCCTGCACAAGGGCCGTGGCTGGAGTCCACGGCTCATGCCATGCATGTATGCAGAACGGTCCGGCGTCCGCGTTGCCGGTCGACCCTGCAGAAGGGCCATGGCTGGAGTCCATAGCTCATGCCATGCTCGTACGCATGTTCATTATGGCGAGTCAGGCCTGTGGCGAGTGTTGCCACGCACGTATGCATGTGCACACGACCGTGTTCTTGCTGTTCGATGCGTGCATGGGCTATGGAGTCGACGAGGCTGCGGGCTCTTGGAGATGGACTGCAGCCATGCGGCGCACGGCTGGGCGGATTGTCGATGTAGAGCCCATGCGCACATGGCGCTGGTCATCGTTGCGAGCCGAAGCGCGTCCTCATCCCTGGTCGGTGCAGACGAACTGGCCGGATGTCCACCTCGTGCCCCGTGCATTGCCGTAGGGACGCACAACCATGTACATTAACCTGATGCCGATTCTGCACAGCTTTTCACCGGAATTAGATCCGAACCTGGGATTTATTAGTGGCTAAATTGGATCTAATCTATAAAACTGAAAATTTCAAAATTGATCTAATCTAATCTATGATCAGATCGGTTGCCACGCCCCGGAGAGAAAAGATTGATCTCCCCGGGGCGGCGTGCCACGGAAGGTGTGATTGTGACCAAAGATCGATGACGTTGGTCTAATGTCTCTTATACCATGTGAAAATTATATGATGGCTATTTGTATTATTGTGTGTTGTATTGATTTGACCTTTGTAGGGGTATATATAGAGTACATAGGAGAGGGATAGACTTGAAGTGCAAGGCAATGTTGTTTAAACCTATTTTATCTCTAATATCTTTAATAGATATTTATCCCTAACTCTCGAATATTATCTCTAACAATCTGACAGTGGATGCTACACTCTTTTAGGGGAAACTCACCTTATCTTGATTCTGTCATGAATGGTCAAGACAAGAACGGCTTGGCACCTCTGGTCCAATGCACTACTCATATGTGCCCAATAAGAGTTCATTGGCATGTGAAGGCTAACTACAAGGAGTACTAGAGAGCCAAGATCACAGTGACAAACTTCAACTACCGGATGAATTACTCGCAACGGAACCTAATAGCTCAGCACCCTAATTTCAACAGCTTGCCTACCAGCTTCAACTACACAGCTCTGAACCCTTATGGACTTATGTGTGAGCACCTCATCCCTGGACACTTGATATTCCTTGCCCGAATGGTTTTTCGGCTATTGACTAATCCTCTTATCGCAGATGACACCATTATGTTATGGGGCATCAGGCACTAAAATGATTATCTCTTGAGTGCTGGACCTGATGGATATGTCAGTCTGAGCTACTATTCCGGAAGGACCCATCAACATTCACCTTGCGGGCAGGTAGGCCCTCATGGTTAAGTTAATACGCTACTCATGCCTGATTAATGTATGGGTGCCTATGAGGTTATAATGGAGAATAACAGGCTCTATCGAGACTATGATGAGATTGTCAGATGCCTCTAAACTGGCCTTGACCTTGCCTTAGAAACATGGACGAGGCCTAGGATTTATAGGTGTTATAGTTAGTTACGACCGACCTAAGAGCTCGGCTAGATCTCGCCTTGCTTGCCAAGTTGATGAATTTAATGGGTGTGTCTAGGGCACATCTAGATGTGCTCTAGTTATTGCACATCCAAGTGAGTGAATCAAGCATAAAAAGAAAAAAAAGAAAAAAAAAAGAAAATATTTACACGAATCTCAACGTAAGATCAATGACATGTGCCTTAAATGTGCAATACTTATGGCACATCTAGATGTGCTTTAGCAAAACTGGAATTTTATAGGAGGACTATTGGCAGGATGTGGAGCATGGTCCACACCACGTCCTGGTAGGCAGAATTCCTACCATGCAAGGTACCCCTAGTACATTGTACCATCATTCACAGTCCTCTTTAGTATTATCTAACTATGTGTATTTTTTGATGTTATTAAATTCATTTCATAATGAGGGAGAGAAGGCGATGGCGTTTGATCCTATTACCTGAAGGAAATATGCCCTAGAGGCAATAATGAAGTTATTATTTATTTCCTTATTTCATGATAAATGTTTATAATTCATGCTAGAATTGTATTAACCGGAAACATAATACATGTGTGAATACATAGACAAACAGAGTGTCACTAGTATGCCTCTACTTGACTAGGTCGTTGATCAAAGATAGTTAAGTTTCCTAACCATATACATGAGTTGTCATTTGATTAACGGGATCACATCATTAGGACAATGATGTGATTGACTTGACCCATTCCGTTAGCTTAGCACTTGATCGTTTAGTTTGTTGCTATTGCTTTCTTCATGACTTATACATGTTTCTATGACTATGAGATTATGCAACTCCCGTTTACCGATGGAACAGTTTGTGTGCCACCAAACGTCACAACGTAACTGGGTGATTATAAAGGTGCTCTATAGGTGTCTCCAAAGGTACTTGTTGGGTTGGCGTATTTCGAGATTAGGATTTGTCACTCCGATTGTCGGAGAGGTATCTCTGGGCCCAATCGGTAATGCACATCACTATAAGCCTTGCAAGCATTGCAACTAATGAGTTAGTTGCGGGATGATGTATTATGAACGAGTAAAGAGACTTGCCGGTAACGAGATTGAACTAGGTATTGAGATACCGACGATCGAATCTCGGGCAAGTAACATACCGATGACAAAGGGAACAACGTATGTTGTTATGCGGTCTGACCGATAAAGATCTTCGTAGAATATGTAGGAGCCAATATGGGCATCCAGGTCCCGCTATTGGTTATTGACCAGAGAGGTGTCTCGGTCATGTCTACATAGTTCTCGAACCCGTAGGGTCCGCACGCTTAACATTCGCTGACGATATAGTACTATATGAGTTATGTATGTTGATGACCGAATGTTGTTCGGAGTCCGAGATGAGATCACGGACATGACGAGGAACTCCGGAATGGTCCGGAGATAAAGTTTGATATATGGGATAGTAGTGTTTGATCTCCGGAAGGGTTCCGGAATTCACCGGAAGGGGTTTCGGATGTTTCCCGAAATGTTTGGGCACGAGAACACTTTATCTGGGCCAAAGGGGAAAGCCCACGAGGCTTTTGGAAAGTGCAAAAGGAAGTTTTGCGGAGACCAGAGGCTAGACGCCAGGAACCCTGGCGTCTAGGGGGTAGACGCCGGGAACCCTGGCATCTAGCCCTGGAATCCGAGAAGGACTCTTGCCTTTCGGGCGAAACCGACTTTGAGGAGGCTTTTACTCCAAGTTTCGACCCCAGGGCTCAACATATAAATAGAGGGGTAGGGCTAGCACCAAAGACAGATCAAGAAACACCAAGCCGTGTGCCGGCAACCCTGTCCCCTCTAGTTTATCCTCCGTCATAGTTTTCGTAGTGCTTAGGCGAAGCCCTGCGGAGATTGTTCTTCACCAACACCGTCACCACGCCGTCGTGCTGCCGGAACTCATCTACTACTTCGCCCCTCTTGCTGGATCGAGAAGGCGAGGACATCACCGAGCCGAACGTGTGCAGAACTCGGAGGTGCCATGCTTTCGGTACTTGGATCGGTCGGACGTGAAGACATACGACTACATCAACCGCGTTGATATAACGCTTCTGCGAACGGTCTACGAGGGTACATAGACAACACTCTCCCCTCTCGTTGCTATGCATCACCATGATCTTGCGTGTGCGTAGGAAATTTTTTGAAATTACTACGTTCCCCAACAGTGGCATCCGAGCCTAGGTTTTATGCGTTGATGTTGTGCACGAGTAGAACACAAGTGAGTTGTGGGCGATATAAGTCATACTGCTTACCAGCATGTCATACTTTGGTTCGGCGGTATTGTTGGATGAAGCGGCCCGGACCGACATTACGCGTACGCTTACGCGAGACTGGTTCTACCGACGTGCTTTGCACACATGTGGCTGGCGGGTGTCGGTTTCTCCAACTTTAGTTGAACCAAGTGTGGCTACGCCCGGTCCTTGTGAAGGTTAAAACAGCACCAACTTGACAAACTATCGTTGTGGTTTTGATGCGTAGGTAAGAATGGTTCTTGCTTAAGCCTGTAGCAGCCACGTAAAACTTGCAACAACAAAGTAGAGGACGTCTAACTTGTTTTTGCAGGGCATGTTGTGATGTGATATGGTCAAGACATGATGCTAAATTTTATTGTATGAAATGATCATGTTTTGTAACCGAGTTATCGGCAACTGGCAGGAGCCATATGGTTGTCGCTTTATTGTATGGAATGCAATTGCATTGTAATGCTTTACTTTATCACTAAGCGGTAGCGATAGTCGTGGAAGCATAAGATTGGCGAGATGACAACGGTGCTACGATGGTGGTCAAGGTGTCGCACCGGTGACGATGGTGATCATGACGGTGCTTCGGAGATGGAGATCACAAGCACAAGATGATGATGGCCATATCATATCACTTATATTGATTGCATGTGATGTTTATCTTTTATGCATCTTATCTTGCTTTGATTGACAGTAGCATTATAAGATGATCTCTCACTAAATTTCAAGATAAAAGTGTTCTCTCTGAGTATGCACCGTTGCCAAAGTTCGTCGTGCCCAGACACCACGTGATGATCGGGTGTGACAAGCTCTACGTCCATCTACAACGGGTGCAAGCCAGTTTTTGCACACGCAGAATACTCAGGTTAAACTTGAAGAGCCTAGCATATGCAGATATGGCCTCGGAACACTGAGACCGAAAGGTCGAGCGTGAATCATATAGTAGATATGATCAACATATTAATGTTCACCATTGAAAGCTACTCCATTTCACGTGATGATCGGTTATGGTTTAGTTGATTTGGATCACGTGATCACTTAAAAGATTAGAGGGATGTCTTTCTAAGTGGGAGTTCTTAAGTAATATGATTAATTAAACTTAAATTTATCATGAACTTAGTATCTGATAGTATATTGCTTGTCTATGTTGATTGTAGATAGATGGCCCGTGCTGTTGTTCCGTTGAATTTTAATGCGTTTCTTGAGAAAGCAAAGTTGAAAGATGATGGTAGCAATTAATCGGACTAGGTCCGTAACTTGAGGATTATCCTCATTGCTGCACAGAAGAATTACGTCCTGGAAGCACCGCTAAGTGCCAAGCCTACTGCAGGAGCAACACCAGATGTTATGAACGTCTGGCGGAGCAAAGCTGATAACTACTCGATCATTCAGTGTGCCATGCTTTACGGCTTAGAACCGGGTCTTCAACGACATTTTGAACGTCATGGAGCATATGAGATGTTTCAGGAGTTGAAGTTAATATTTCAAGCAAATGCCCGGATTGAGAGATATGAAGTCTCCAATAAGTTCTATAGCTGCAAGATGGAGGAGAATAGTTCTGTCAGTGAACATATACTCGAAATGTCTGGGTATCATAATCACTTGACTCAACTGGGAGTTAATCTTCTTGTTGATAGTGTCATTGACAGAATTCTTCAATCACTGCCACCAAGCTACAAGAGCTTCGTGATGAACTATAACATGCAAGGATGGATAAGACGATTCCCGAGCTCTTCGCAATGCTAAAGGCTGTGGAGGTAGAAATCAAGAAGGAGCATCAAGTGTTGATGGTCAATAAGACCGCCAGTTTCAAGAAAAAGGGCAAAGGGAAGAAGAAGGGAAACTTCAAGAAGAACAGCAAACAAGTTGCTGCTCAGGAGAAGAAACCCAAATCTGGATCTAAGCCTGAAACTGAGTGCTTCTACTGCAAGCAGACTGGACACTGGAAGCGGAACTGCCCCAAGTATTTGGCGGATAAGAAGGATGGCAAGGTGAACAAAGGTATATGTGATATACATGTTATTGATGTGTACCTTACTAGAGCTCGCGGTAGCACCTGGGTATTTGATACTGGTTCTGTTGCTAATATTTGCAACTCGAAACAGGGACTACGGATTAAGCAGACACTGGCAAAGGACGAGATGACGATGCGCGTGGGAAATGGTTGCAAAGTCGATGTGATGGCGGTCGGCACGTTACCTCTACATCTACCTTCGGGATTAGTTTTAGACCTAAATAATTGTTATTTGGTGCTAGCGTTGAGCATGAACATTATATCTGGATCTTGTTTGATGCGAAACGGTTATTCATTTAAATCAGAGAATAATGGTTGTTCTATTTATATGAGTAATATCTTTTATGGTCATGCACCCTTGAAGAGTGGTCTATTTTTGGTGAATCTCGATAGTAGTGATACACATATTCATAATGTTGAAACCAAAAGATGCAGAGTTGAGAATGATAGTGCAACTTATTTGTGGCACTGCCGTTTAGGTCATATCGGTGTAAAGCGCATGAAGAAACTCCATACTGATGGACTTTTGGAATCACTTGATTATGAATCACTTGGTACTTGCGAACCGTGTCTCATGGGCAAGATGACCAAAACGCCATTCTCCGGTACTATGGAGAGAGCAACGGATTTGTTGGAAATCATACATACAGATGTATGTGGTCCGATGAATGTTGAGGCTCGTGGAGGATATCATTATTTTCTCACCTTCACAGATGATTTAAGCAGATATGGGTATATCTACTTAATGAAACATAAATCTGAAACATTTGAAAAGTTCAAAGAATTTCAGAGTGAAGTTGAAAATCATCGTAACAAGAAAATAAAATTTCTACGATCTGATCATGGAGGAGAATATTTAAGTTACGAGTTTGGTCTACATTTGAAACAAAGCGGAATAGTTTCGCAACTCACGCCACCCGGAACACCACAGCATAATTGTGTGCCCGAACGTCGTAATCGTACCTTACTAGATATGGTGCGATCTATGATGTCTCTTACTGATTTACCACTATCGTTTTGGGGTTATGCTTTAGAGACGGCCGCATTCACGTTAAATAGGGCACCATCGAAATCCATTGAGACAACGCCTTATGAACTGTCGTTTGGCAAGAAACCAAAGTTGTCGTTTCTTAAAATTTGGGGCTGCGATGCTTATGTGAAAAAGCTTCAACCTGATAAGCTCGAACCCAAATCGGAGAAATGTGTCTTCATAGGATACCCAAAGGAGACTGTTGGGTACACATTCTATCACAGATCCGAAGGCAAGACATTCGTTGCCAAGAATGGATCCTTTCTAGAGAAGGAGTTTCTCTCGAAAGAAGTGAGTCGGAGGAAAATAGAACTTGATGAGGTAACTGTACCTGCTCCCTTATTGGAAAGTAGTTCATCACAGAAACCGGTTTCTGTGACACCTACACCAATTAGTGAGGAAGTTAATGATGATGATCATGAAACTTCAGATCAAGTTATTACTGAACCTCGTAGATCAACCAGAGTAAGATCCGCACCAGAGTGGTACACTGGTAGAAAAAGGGCCTATAGTCCCGGTTCGTAAGGGCCTTTAGTCCCGGTTCCTGAACCGGGACTAAAGTGTCGGTACTAATGCCCCGACCCTTTAGTCCCGGTTCAATCCAGAACCGGGACTGATGGGCCTCCACGTGGGCAGTGCGCAGAGCCCAGACAGGAGACCCTTTGTTCCCGGTTGGTGGCACCAACCGGGACCAATAGGCATCCACGCGTCAGCATTTCTGTGGCTGGGGTTTTTGTTTTTTTTTGAAGGGGGGGGGGGTTGGGGGTTTTGGGGGGTTAATTTAGGTGTTTCATATATTGTGTTAGCTAGCTATAATTAATAGAGAGAAGTGTCCTCTCTTATGTCCGTGCTTGGTCGACGCTACGTACTATACATACGTATAGAGAGGACTAGACACGCTGGCTAGCTAGTAAGCAAACGAAGGAAACAGAAGATCGTCATGAACATATATGCATACAGAGAGAAGTGATATCGACCACCTCTCCTTCTCCGAGAGATTGGTCAAACAACAAGTTCTCGTATATCTATCTGACACTACCGGCTACATATATACAATAATTATCTCTAATGAATGAAACTCAACACAAATGATGGTAATAAAATAAAATTGTGAATGTTGTTATTTACGTACTTCATATTGTTCTTCAATGTAGCCCCGCTCACAAGTCGTGTGGCGGATGGACTCGCAAACATAGTATCCACAGAAATCATTCCCTTGTTCCTGCCACAACCACTTTACAAGAAATAGAGGTTAATCAAACTGATAAGCAAGAATGCCAAATGGTATTGATGAAACTAGCGCTTGAATGACTAGTAGATGCGCTTAAAAATGCTACTATAGTACTTACTTTCGGGTGTCTAAATTGCAGCTCCTTCGGCAGTCTCGGAGCTTTTCTGGTGAATTTTCTCCAAACCCTGCCGGACAAAGAAAACAATTACTTGATATATCAGGAAATGAACAAAGTTGCTGATATGGAATTTTCTCGAGTATTTGAGTCATGTCTGCATAGTCCTGGGGATCTTTTCGTCTTGAGTCTAAGACGGTTACTAGTCCCTGCTCAAGCTTAATGTCTAGGAGAATATAGTGGAAACTGCACACGCATGCATAACTCATCAATTACATTACTATAACCTTGACTAATATATAAGGGAAACCGAATACGCACAAGATAGTAACACTCACTTGAAGTTGTAAGGAAAGAGTATTATATCTTTGTTTTCATTTATTACGAACGATCGTAGCAAGTTGGCCTCGGTAGCTGCGGCATGAAATTTAACCTGAGTTGCATCTATGAGATATGTGTTAATGAACCCAATATCACCGACTTGTCTTTTCTTCAATTCGGCGATCTTCAATCTGCATAATATAGTGAGGATGATTATAAATACATGCAATGAAAGAGCTAAGCTATATAGAGAAACTTAATGACAGAAGTAGTACTACTTACAGACAGTAGCAGGCGACCGTTGTTTTATCGAGGGCCAATTGATTGAAAAACTGATAGAACTCCTCAAATGGAACAGGCAACAGATCAATTCCAACGAGGTCATGCTCCTTTTTAACTTTCACATACAAAGTACTCCTCCCCCCAGAGTCTCTGCAGATTTTCAAGTACCAATCATGCAATCTTCGCATCATCGTTGATAGAGATCTTTCATCTTTGATGAGAGGCTTCCCGTACTCGTATCTTTGTATCTGCATGTCCATGGGTTCATAATGTACTTCGTCAGGCAGGTAATCTGCAAGATTGCTATAACCGGACACCATCCTCGGATCATTAGCGACGTTGTGGCTAGGCACCTTGAGCGGGGGGCACGATTGCTTCGCTTGTTCGCCGAGCTGGGCAATTTGTTTCCCAGCTCGTCGTTCTTTCAGCCTTTGATCACTGACAGTACTTCTCGACCGCTCCACTTCGGCAAATTCCTTTCCAATAATGCGGTCATAGTTTCCTGTCGGCGGAGACTTCGGTGGTTTTGTCAGGGCAGCCAGAGTGCGCTTCACTTTCACCCGATCTACCTTCTCCTCCGGAGGTGGATGTCTCTTTGCTCTCAACGCTTGAAACCGGTCATCCACTTCGGTTCGCGCGATCTCGGCGTTCTCCTCCGGGGTCCTCTCATATGGTAACTTCTCTGGAGTCTTTAGAGAAGGACCGAATCTGTATGTCCTCCCGCCTTTGGTTGTACTGCTAGACGCCGACCGAGCAGACGGAGCGGTTGTCTTCTTTACTTGCTTACGAGGCGGAGGAGAAGGACTACGACGCGCCGGAGCAGCTGGAGCGGCGATAGGTCTCTTCCGCCCTTGCTGACGAGGCGGAGAAGGAGGAGGTTGGCTGCTCGGGCGCGTCGGCACAGGCGGAGAAGGAGGCGGAGTGCCGCCATGCGCCAGAGAAGGAGCCGACCGAGGGCCCTGATCATCACTCTCCGGAGGAGGAGGCGGTGGAGGAGGCGGAGTGCCCTGACTCGCCGGAGGAGGAGGAGGAGGTGGAGGCGTCCAGTTCGGAAGGTTGATGAGCTCCTTCCGCCATAGGCATGGAGTCTTCAGAGCAGACCCCAGCCGAGTCTCCCCTTCACCGGTAGGGTGGTCAAGCTGGAGGTCCTCAAATTCCTCCGTTATTTCATCCACCATCACCCTAGCATATCCTTCTGGAATCGGCCGGCAGTGAAAAGTTGCGCCGGGTTCAGTAGGATAAATAGAGCCATCAGCCGCCTTGACCTTCAAATTCATCCATTGCGTCATAAGGTGGCAATTTTGAGACTCCGTGATAGCATCCACGGGATAGCTGGCAGGAGCCATCAAGGCATGCTCCGGCTGAAGCAGCTCGGTGGAAGCCACGCTGGTTCTGCGCTGAGATGGCGGGGTAGCTTCGGGGGAGGCTTCGGCAGTACGTTTGCTACGATTTGTTTCTCGTTCCTCTATCGCGTCTACCCTTGCTTGCAGCGCCTGCATTTGGGTCTGCTGCACTTTTTTCCTCCTCTCATGGGATTTGTAACCGCCAGCGTCCGGAAACCCAACCTTCCACGGAATGGAGCCTGGCGTGCCTCGTGTCCGTCCAGGGTGCTCAGGATTCCCGAGGGCCATTGTGAGCTCGTCGTTCTCTCTGTCTAGAAAGAACGTCCCTTCCTGCGTTGCTTCGATATACTACTTAAGCTTACTGACTGGTATGTCCATTTGATCGTTCGTCCAAATGCACTTCCCTGTTACAGGGTCCAAGGTTCCGCCAGCCCCGAAGAACCAAGTCCGGCAACGGTCTGGCCAGTTAATTGTCTCTGGTTCGATCCCTTTATGAACAAGATCATTCTCAGTCTTGGACCACTTAGGCCGGGCTACGAGGTAGCCACCTGACCCCGTGCGATGGTGAAGCTTCTTCTTCGCAGCATTTTGCTTGTTTGTCGCCGACATCTTCTTACTCTTTTCCGATGTCTTGGGGGCCACAAATGCGGGCCAGTGATCTCTGATCTTCTCATATCTGCCCTTGAATTCTGGTGTCTCATTATTTTCGACAAACTTATTCAGCTCTTTCTTCCACCTCCTGGATAATTCTGCCATCCTCTTCAGAGCAAAAGACTTGATTAATTTCTCTTTAACTGGGTTCTCTGGATTATCCTCTGGCGGTAGGGTGAAATTTGACTTCAGCTCAGTCCAAAGATCATTTTTCTGCATATCATTGACATAAGACACCTCAGGGTCTTCTGTAGCCGGCTTAAACCATTGCTGGATGCTTATCGGGATCTTGTCCCTAACCAGAACCCCGCACTGAGCAACAAATGCGCTCTTTGTCCTGAGGGGTTCAATAGGTTGGCCATCGGGCGCGATTGCTATGATCTCAAACTTTTCATCCGAGCTCAACTTTTTCTTCGGGCCTCGTCTCTTTACCGAAGTTGTTCTCGATCCGGAGGGCTAGAAAAAAGAACAAAGACTTAATTAATATGTGTACATACCAAAACAATGAATGCATCAATCAGCTAGTCAGCATAGGCTTAACTAATATATATACCTGGCCGGACTCGGTTCGGTCACCGGAGCCGTCATCACGGTCTCCTTCTTGCACCGGCATTGGGTCACCGGAGCCGTCCTCATGTTCTTCTTCTTGCACCGGTATTAGGTCACCGTAGCCAGCTTGTTCACC
The DNA here is from genome assembly GCF_018294505.1 of Triticum aestivum. NCBI lineage: Eukaryota > Viridiplantae > Streptophyta > Magnoliopsida > Poales > Poaceae > Triticum > Triticum aestivum. Next base: position 50,325,072 of record NC_057812.1, on the reverse strand, counting down.
CTCTCCTTCCAGACCATCAGTTTCATTGAGAAAAAATGAGATGGCATCACTTCCTTCTGCGATTATGTCCCTCAACAACGCTTCTTTTGCTTCATCTAGGGCGGTGTCCATAGTTTCTACAAATATTTACAACATGGCAATTATTATTCAAACATGACAGATGGATATATTAGTGCCAAACATAGAACTAGCTACCTAATCATAGTAAGCTATCGGGAGGGGGTATATATCGACAACGACGACACTACATCTATGTCCCTCGACGACCCTTGTTCCCGATAAAAAAAGAGGAAGAAGAAGAAAAAAAAGAGGTGAAGAAAGAATAGAGGAGAAGAACTCCTCTATTCTTTCTTCTCCTCTTTTTTTTCTTCTTCCTCTTCTTTTTTTATCCTCTTCTTCCTCTCATGTTCGAGAGGATCGCCGAGGGGTTGGGAGGTTGCCTAGTGTCAAAGGATTCAACAAAACCATGTCTTCATCATTAGGCGAAAGTAACATGTGCATGATGGTACGAAGCTCTTCAAAGTTGTTCTGGAACGGAGTCCCAGATAGGATAATTCGCTTTTTGGTACAAAGTTCAGAAAGAGCCTTCCGAATATCGCTATTTGGAAGGCCTTTGCTGAATTCGTACCAAAAGGCGGATTATTCTATCCGGGACTCCATTCCAGAACAACTTTGCAGAACTTCGTACCAACATGCCCTGGTTACTTCCGGCTAATGATGAAGGCATGGATTTCTTCAATACTTTGACACTAGGAAACCTCTCTCGACCCCTCGGCGATCCTCGACCCCTCGAACCCTCGACGACCCTGGAACCCTCGACCCCTAGACGACCCTCTTCTTCCTCTCATGTTCGAGAGGATCGCCGAGGGGTCGGGAGGTTGCCTAGTGTCAAAGGATTCAACAAAACCATGTCTTCATCATTAGGCGAAAGTAACATGTGCATGATGGTACGAAGCTCTTCAAAGTTGTTCTGGAACGGAGTCCCAGATAGGATAATTCGCTTTTTGGTACAAAGTTCAGCAAGAGCCTTCCGAATATCGCTATTTGGAAGGCCTTTGCTGAATTCGTACCAAAAGGCGGATTATTCTATCCGGGACTCCATTCCAGAACAACTTTGCAGAACTTCGTACCAACATGCCCTGGTTACTTCCGGCTAATGATGAAGGCATGGATTTCTTCAATACTTTGACACTAGGAAACCTCTCTCGACCCCTCAGCGATCCTCGACCCCTCGAACTCTCGACGACCCTGGAACCCTCGACCACTCGACGACCCTGGAACCCTCGACCCCTCGACGACCCTGGAACCCTCGACCCTATAGAACCCTCGACCCTGAAACCCTCGACCCTTGACCCCTTAACGACCTTCGACCCTCTACCCTAGTTCCCGACCCTCGACCCCTCGGCGATCCCCGACACCCTCATTCCCGATAAAAATTAAGAAGAAGAAGAAAAAAAGAGGAGAAAAAAAGGAGAAGAAGCTCCTCTATTCCTTCTTCTTCTCCTCTTTTTTTCTTCTTCTTCCTCTTCTACTTATTTTCCTTTTCCTTATTTTAATTTTTCCTCTCCACTAACATAAAATGCACTAACCTAAAATGCAACAAACATAAAATGCACTAAATCGATCAACTAACCTAAAATCAGTGATAAAATGCACTAACCTAAAATCGATATCTACTAACAACTTAAAAAAATTAATACATATATGAAAAAATGCATATATGAAAAAAAACATCATTATATCATCAACAGAAAAAAACATCATCATATCATCAACAGAAAAAAACATCATCATCATATTATCAACAGAAAAAAAACATCATCATATCATCAACATCATCATATCATCAACCTAAAATCAGTGATAAAGGGCGCCGGCGGCCGGACCGAAGGTGGCGGCGTGTGGTCGGGGCGACGGCGACGGGGTTGGGGAAGAGGCGGCGCGCGCGGCGACAGCGACGGGGTCGGGTCGGGGAAGGGGCGGCGCGCGCGGCGACGACGACGGGGTCGGGGAACGGGTGGCGCGCACGGCGACGGCGACGGCGACGGGGTCGGGGCAGGGGCGGCGCACGCGGCGACGGTGATGGTGTCGGGGCCGGCAGGGGCGGAGGGCGCGGGGCGATGGCGACGGGGAGCGGGCGACGACGGGCTCGGGGCGGCGACAACGACGACGAACGGCCTGGGGGCGTCGGGGCGAATGGAAGCGGTTGGCCAAAATTTCACAAGTGTTGGCTTATATAGCCAGAGCAATGGTCCCGGTTCGTGCTACGACCCGGGACTAATGCTCCCTTTGGTCCCGGTTGGTGGCACCAACCGGGACCAAAGGTGGGCATTGGTCCCGGTTGGTGCCACGAACCATGACCAATGCCCCCATTTAGTCCCGGTTGGTGCCACCAACCGGGACCAATGGCCTTGTGCTGCCCCGCGCCCAAAAATTTAGTCCCACATCGCTAGCTGAAGGGCGCCGGCACTTATTTATAAGCGCTGGTGTGCCTCCCCATTCGAGCTCCTCTCTAATGCAGGCTTTCGGGCCTAAACTTGCTACTGCCTGTGGGCCTATTGGGCCTTCTGCGGGCCTGAATCCAGGCCCATGTAGGGTTTCTAGTCGTATTCAGGCCGTGGAGGCCCAGTAGGTGGCATTTTTTTTTGTTTTTTGTTTTTTATTTCTAATTTTTTTTGGTTTTTTATTTTTTTATTTCTACTTAAAACTAAATACTACAGTTTTTTAGTGATTTCTTTTTTGCTTTTAGGTCACAAAAATTATAAACTTTCTGCTAGTGCCATTAGTTTTAAATTTTGAATAGTTTAAATTTGAATTTTTAAAAAAATGTGTGAATCACTAGTTTATGAATAACTTTACTATAAAAATAGAATTTTTTTTCTATTTATTTTTTATTTATACTTACAACTAAATACTTATAGTTTTTAGTGATTTCTTTTTGATTTTAGGTCACAACAATTATAAACTTTCTGTTAGTGCCATTAGTTTTAAAATTTTGAATAGTTTAAATTTGTATTTTTTAAAAACTTTGTGAATCACTAGTTTATGAATAACTTTACTATAAAAATAGATTTTTTTTTCTTTTTTGCTATTTATTTTTTATTTATACTTACAATTAAATACTTATAGTTTGATTTTAGGTCACAAAAATTATATTCTTTTTGCTATTGAAGAATATTGTAGTTTTATTTTAGTTGATCATAACATAATATTTTAATTGATTGTTTTTGTTTTCATAAAAGTTTTGTAGTTTATTCTGTTTGCTATTAATTCATTCTTTGAGCATAATATTTATCATACTGTTTGCTATCATAACATAATATAGTTTTATTTTAGGTCACAATAATTATATTATTTTTGCTATTGAAGAATATTTTAGTTTTATTTTAGTTGATCATAACATAATATTTTAATTGATTGTTTTTATTTTCATAAAAGTTTTGTAGTTCATTCTGTTTGCTATTAATTCATTCTTTGAGCTAAATGACTCTGAAATTGGAAAGCATTTAAAAATGAACTCTGAAATGGTTGAAAGTTGGCATGGTATCATCATTTCACCCACATAGCATGTTCCAAAAAGTAGAGAGGGTTACGACAAAAACTTGATGCACTTCGTGTACAAAATGGACAATCACTTTCGAAGTATCAAAGTTTTGGACAATAACTGCGCCGCATCATTGGCTAGGACGAATGGTTCGTCTGTGTACCCAAGATTGTTTAGATCCACTGTTGTCATACCGTACTGTGGGTCTACCTGTACCCCGCCTCCTGACATATTGATCCATTTGCCTCAACACATAAAACCTTGAACCATAAGACATGAAAGCATTTCAAATGAACTCTGAAAAAGTTGAAAGTTGGGATGGTATCATAATTTCACCCACATAGCATGTGCATGTACAAAACGGACAATGGTAGCATGTTCGTCTGTTATAAATTTGGCATGGTATCATCATAATAGTTGCGGGAGAAAGTCTTCACTTTTTCTTCGCTTGTGTCATTTGCTTATTGCGCCGTAACCATGGATAATCTTCAATGTTTATCAGGATGCTTGGGTCAGCCTTGACATTGAAGGGAGGAATTTCATGAAACTTTTCATAATCTTCAGACATGTCTGTCTTGTCGTCCACTCCCAGGATGTCCCTTTTTCCTGAAAGAACTATGTGGCGCTTTGGCTCATCGTATGATGTATTCGCTTCCTTATCTTTTCTTTTTCTCAGTTTGGTAGACATGTCCTTCACATAGATAACCTGTGCCACATCATTGGCTAGGACGAACGGTTCGTCAGTGTACCCATGATTTTTCAGATCCACTGTTGTCATTCCGTACTGTGGGTCTACCTGTACCCCGGCGCCTAACAGATTGACCCATTTGCACTTAAACAAAGGGACCTTAAAATCAGGTCCGTAGTCAAGTTCCCATATGTCCACTATGTAACCATAATATGTATCCTTTCCGTTCTCGGTTGCTGCATCAAAGCGGACACCGCTGTTTTGGTTGGTGCTCTTTTGATCTTGGGCGATCGTGTAAAATGTATTCCCATTTATCTCGTATCCTTTGTAAGTCAATACAGTCAAAGATGGTCCCCTGGACAACAAGTACAACTCATCACAAACAGTGTTGTCACCTCTGAGACGTGTTTCCAACCAACTGCTGAAAGTCCTGATGTGTTCACATGTAATCCAGTCATCGCACTGCTCCGGGTGTTTGGAGCGCAGACTGTTCTTGTGTTCATCGACATACGGGGTCACCAAGGTAGAGTTCTGTAGAACTGTGTAGTGTGCTTGAGACCAAGAATATCCGTCCCTGCATATTATTGAGTCTCTTCCAAGAGTGCCTTTTCCAGTCAGTCTCCCCTCATACCGCGATTTAGGGAGACCTATCTTGTTAAGGCCAGGAATGAAGTCAACACAAAACCCGATAACATCCTCTGTTTGATGGCCCATGGAGATGCTTCCTTCTGGCCTAGCGCGGTTACGGACATATTTCTTTAGGACTCCCATGAACCTCTCAAAGGGGAACATATTGTGTAGAAATACGGGCCCCAGGATGACAATCTCGTCGACTAGATGAACTAGGACGTGCGTCATGATATTGAAGAAGGATGGTGGGAACACCAGCTCGAAACTGACAAGACATTGCGCCACATCACTCCTTAGCCTTGGTACGATTTCTGGATCGATCACCTTCTGAGAGATTGCATTGAGGAATGCACATAGCTTCACAATGGCTAATCGGACGTTTTCCGGTAGAAGCCCCCTCAATGCAACCGGAAGCAGTTGCGTCATAATCACGTGGCAGTCATGAGACTTTAGGTTCTGAAACTTTTTCTCTGGCATATTTATTATTCCCTTTATATTCGACGAGAAGCCAGTCGTGACCTTCATACTGAGCAGGCATTCAAAGAAGATTTCTTTCTCTTCTTTCGTAAGAGCGTAGCTGGCAGGACCTTTATACTGCTTCGGAGGCATGCCGTCTTTTTCGTGCAAACATTGCAGGTCCTCCCGTGCCTCAGGTGTATCTTTTGTCTTCCCATACACGCCCAAGAAGCCTAGCAGGTTCACGCAAAGGTTCTTCGTCACGTGCATCACGTCGATTGAGGAGCGGACCTCTAGATCTTTCCAGTAGGGTAGGTCCCAAAATATAGATTTCTTCTTCCACATGGGTGCGTGTCCCTCAGCGTCATTCAGAACAGCTAGTCCACCGGGACCCTTTCCAAAGATTACGTAGTGTAAATCATTGACCATAGCAAGCACGTGATCACCGGTGCGCATGGCGGGCTTCTTCCGGTGATCTGCCTCGTCTTTGAAATGCTTGCCTTTCTTTCGACATTGATGGTTGGTCGGAAGAAATCGACGATGGCCCAGGTACAAATTCTTCCTGCATTTGTCCAAGTATATACTTTCAGTGTCATCTAAACAGTGCGTGCATGCGTGGTATCCTTTGTTTGTCTGTCCTGAAAGGTTACTGAGAGCGGGCCAATCGTTGATGGTCACGAACAGCAACGCCTTAAGGTTAAATTCCTCCTGTCTGTGCTCATCCCACGTACGTACACCATTTCCATTCCAAAGCTGTAAAAGTTCTTCAACTAATGGCCTTAGGTACACATCAATGTCGTTGCCTGGTTGCTTAGGGCCTTGGATGAGAACTGGCATCATAATGAACTTCCGCTTCATGCACATCCAAGGAGGAAGGTTATACATATATAGAGTCATGGGCCAGGTGCTGTGATTGCTGCTCTGCTCCCCGAAAGGATTAATGCCATCCGTGCTTAAAGCAAACCATACATTCCTTGGGTCCTTTGCAAACTCATCCCAGTACTTTCTCTCGATTTTTCTCCACTGCGACCCGTCAGCAGGTGCTCTCAACTTCCCATCTTTTTTTCGGTTCTCACTGTGCCATCGCATCAACTTGGAATGCTCTTCGTTTTTGAACAGACGTTTCAACCGTGGTATTATAGGAGCATACCACATCACCTTCGCAGGAACCCTCTTCCTGGGGGGCTCGCCGTCAACATCACCAGGGTCATCTCGTCTGATCTTATACCGCAATGCACCGCATACCGGGCATGCGTTCAGATCCTTGTATGCACCGCGGTAGAGGATGCAGTCATTAGGGCATGCATGTATCTTCTCCACCTCCAATCCTAGAGGGCATACGACCTTCTTTGCTGCGTATGTACTGTCGGGAAATTCGTTATCCTTTGGAAGCTTCTTCTTCAATATTTTCAGTAGCTTCTCAAATCCTTTGTCAGCCACATCATTCTCTGCCTTCCACTGCAGCAATTCCAGTACGGTACCGAGCTTTGTGTTGCCATCTTCGCAATTGGGGTATAACCCTTTTTTGTGATCCTCTAACATGTGATTGAACTTCAGCTTCTCCTTTTGATTAATGCATTGCATCCTTGCATCGACAATGACCCGGCGGAGATCATCATCATCGGGAACATCGTCTGGTTCCTCTTGATCTTCAGCAGCTTCACCCGTGGCAGCATCATTGGGCACATCGTCTGGTTCCTCTTGATGTTCACCAGCTCCCCCGTTGCAGCATCACCATATTTAGGGGGCACATAGTTGTCATCATACTCTTCTTCTTCGCCGTCTTCCATCATAACCCCTATTTCTCCGTGCCTCGTCCAAACATTATAGTGTGGCATGAAACCCTTGTAAAGCAGGTGGGAGTGAAGGATTTTCCGGTTAGAGTAAGACCTCGTATTCCCACATTCAGTGCATGGACAACACATAAAACCATTCTGCTTGTTTGCCTCAGCCGCATCGAGAAACTCATGCACGCCCTTAATGTACTCGCGGGTGTGTCTGTCACCGTACATCCATTGCCGGTTCATCTGCGTGCATTATATATAATTAAGTGTCCAAATTAATAGAAGTTCATCATTACATTAAAACCAAAGTGCATACATAGTTCTCATCTAACAACATATAGCTCTCCAGAGCATCTAATTAATTAAACCATACATTGAAACTATGTAAAACATTTCAATGCGAAAACAAATGCGATCATAATCGCAACCAAGGTAACAATTGATCCAACGGCATAATGATACCAAGCCTCGGTATGAATGGCATATTTTCTAATCTTTCTAATCTTCAAGCGCATTGCATCCATCTTGATCTTGTGATCATCGACGACATCCGCAACATGCAACTCCAATATCATCTTCTCCTCCTCAATTTTTTTATTTTTTCCTTCAACAAATTGTTTTCTTCTTCAACTAAATTTAACCTCTCGACAATAGGGTCGGTTGGCATTTCCGATTCACATACATCCTAGATAAATAAAATCTATGTCACGTTGGTCGGCATAATTTTCATAAACAATAAATGAACCAATAGTTATAAAGATAATATACATACCACATCCGAATCATAGACAGGACGAGGGCCGACGGGGGCGGATACCAAAACCATCGCACTATATAAGATGCAATAATAAATGTAAGAAAATGATACAAGTATCTATCTAAACATACAAGTAAGAATATTTTTCCTTTCAGAAAGAAGATAAGAACAAGAGGCTCACCACGGTGATGTCGGTGATGAGATCGGCGCGGGTGATCGACGGCGGTGAAGACGGGGACGGGGCGTGACGGACCGCTAAATCTAGACAAATCTCGAGGAAAATGGAGCTTGGAGGTCGAGCTTCGAGAGGAGAAAGCTTAAGTAGTGTGGCTCAGGCATTCCATCGAACACCTCATGTGCATAGGAGGTGAGCTAGAGCACCACAAAGCCCTCTCCCCCTTGGCCAGAAAAAACAGAGCATTGTGCTCTGCTCTTGCGCGAGGGGGTATATATAGGCACCTCATTGGTCCCGGTTGGTGGCATGAACCGGGACTAAAGGGGAGCCTTTGGTCCCGGTTCAAGCCACCAACCGGGACTAATGGTGGTGGGCCAGGAGCGAGGCCCATTGGTCCCGGTTCATCCCACCAACCGGGACCAATGGCCCACGTGGCCCGGCCGGCCCCCTGGGCTCAGAACCGGGACCAATGCCCACATTGGTCCCCATTCTAGACTGAACCGGGACTAATGGGCTGACCCGGCCTGGACCAAAGCCCTGTTTTCTACTAGTGGTACGGTAATCCTGTTCTGGAAGTCATGCTACTAGATCATGATGAACCTACGAACTATGAAGAAGCGATGGTGAGCCCAGATTCCGCAAAATGTCTAGAAGCCATGAAATCTGAGATGGGATCCATGTATGAGAACAAAATGTGGACTTTGGTTGACTTGCCCGTTGATCGGCAAGCAATTGAGAATAAATGGATCTTCAAGAAGAAGACCGACGCTGACGGTAATGTTACTGTCTACAAAGCTCGACTTGTTGCAAAAGGTTTTCGACAAGTTCAAGGGATTGACTATGATGAGACCTTCTCACCCGTAGCGATGCTTAAGTCTGTCCGAATCATGTTAGCAATTGCCGCATTTCATGATTATGAAATTTGGCAGATGGATGTCAAAACTGCATTCCTGAATGGATTTCTGGAAGAAGAGTTGTATATGATGCAACCGGAAGGTTTTGTCGATCCAAAGAGAGCTAACAAAGTGTGCAAGCTCCAGCGATCCATTTATGGACTGGTGCAAGCCTCTCGGAGTTGGAATAAACGCTTTGATAGTGTGATCAAAGCATTTGGTTTTGTACAGACTTTTGGAGAAGCCTGTATTTACAAGAAAGTGAGTGGGAGCTCTGTAGAATTTCTGATATTATATGTGGATGACATATTACTAATTGGAAATGATATAGAATTTCTGGATAGCATAAAGGGATACTTGAACAAAAGTTTTTCTATGAAAGACATCGGTGAAACTGCTTACATATTGGGCATCAAGATCTATAGAGATAGATCAAGACGCTTAATTGGACTTTCACAAAGCACATACCTTGACAAAGTTTTAAAAAGATTCAAAATGGATCAAGCAAAGAAAGGATTCTTGCCTGTGTTACAAGGTGTGAAGTTGAGTAAGACTCAATGCCCGACCACTGCAGGAGATAGAGAGAAGATAAAAGATGTTCCCTATGCTTCAGCCATAGGCTCTATCATGTATGCAATGCTGTGTACCAGACCTGATGTGTGCCTTGCTATAAGTCTAGCAGGGAGGTACCAAAGTCTTCCAGGAGTGGATCACTGGACAGCGGTCAAGAACATCCTGAAATACCTGAAAAGGACTAAGGATATGTTTCTCGTTTATGGAGGTGACAAAGAGCTCATCGTAAATGGTTACGTTGATGCAAGCTTTGACACTGATCCGGACGATTCTAAATCGCAAACCGGATACGTGTTTATATTAAACGGTGGAGCTGTCAGTTGGTGCAGTTCTAAACAAAGCGTCGTGGCGGGATCTACGTGTGAAGCGGAGTACATAGCTGCTTCGGAAGCAGCAAATGAAGGAGTCTGGATTAAGGAGTTCATATCCGATCTAGGTGTCATACCTAGTGCATCGGGTCAAATGAAAATCTTTTGTGACAATACTGGTGCAATTGCCTTGGCAAAGGAATCTAGATTTCACAAGAGAACCAAGCAATCAAGAGATGCTTCAATTCCATCCGGGATTTAGTCCATGTGGGAGACATAGAAATTTGCAAGATACATACGAATCTGAATGTTGCAGACCCGTTGACTAAGCCTCTTCCACGAGCAAAACATGATCAGCTCCAAGCTTCCATGGGTGTTAGAATCATTACTGTGTAATCTAGATTATTGACTCTAGTGCAAGTGGGAGACTGAAGGAAATATGCCCTAGAGGCAATAATAAAGTTATTATTTATTTCCTTATTTCATGATAAATGTTTATTATTCATGCTAGAATTGTATTAACCGGAAACATAATACAAGTGTGAATACATAGACAAATAGAGTGTCACTAGTATGCCTCTACTTGACTAGCTCGTTGATCAAAGATGGTTAAGTTTCCTAACCATATACATGAGTTGTCATTTGATTAACGGGATCACATCATTAGGAGAATTATGTGATTGACTTGACCCATTCCGTTAGCTTAGCACTTGATCGTTTAGTTTGTTGCTATTGCTTTCTTCATGACTTATACATGTTCCTATGACTATGAGATTATGCAACTCCCGTTTACCGGAGGAACACTTTGTGTGCCACCAAACGTCACAACGTAACTGGGTGATTATAAAGATGTTCTACAGGTGTCTCCAAAGGTACTTGTTGGGTTGGCGTATTTCGAGATTAGGATTTGTCACTCCGATTGTCGGAGAGGTATCTCTGGGCCCACTCGGTAATGCACATCACTATAAGCCTTGCAAGCATTGCAACTAATGAGTTAGTTGCGGGATGATGTATTACGGAACGAGTAAAGAGACTTGCCGGTATCGAGATTGAACTAGGTATTGAGATACCGACGATCGAATCTCGGGCAAGTAACATACCGATGACAAAGGGAACAACGTATGTTGTTATGCAGTCTGACCGATAAAGATCTTCATAGAATATGTAGGAGCCCGAATGTTGTTGCTTAACATTCGTTGATGATATAGTACTATATGAGTTATGTATGTTGATGACCGAATGTTGTTCGGAGTCCGGGATGAGATCACGGACATGACGAGGAACTCCGGAATGGTCCGGAGATACAGTTTGATATATGGGATAGTAGTGTTTGATCTCCGGAAGGGTTCCGGAATTCACCGGAAGGGGTTCCGGATGTTTCCCGAAATGTTTGGGCACGAGAACACTTTATCTGGGCCAAAGGGGAAAGCCCACGAGGCTTTTGGAAAGTGCAAAAGGAAGTTTTGCGGAGACCAGAGGCTAGACGCCAGGAACCCTGGCATCTAGGGGGTAGACGCCGGGAACCCTGACGTCTAGCCCTGGAGTCCGAGAAGGACTCTTGCCTTTCGGGTGAAACCGACTTTGAGGAGGCTTTTACTCCAAGTTTTGACCCCAGGGCTCAACATATAAATAGAGGGGTAGGGCTAGCACCAAAGACAGATCAAGAAACACCAAGCCGTGTGCCGGCAACCCCGTCCCCTCTAGTTTATCCTCTGTCATAGTTTTCGTAGTGCTTAGGGGAAGCCCTGCGGAGATTGTTCTTCACCAACACCGTCACCATGCCGTCGTGCTGCCGGAACTCATCTACTACTTCTCCCCTCTTGCTGGATCGAGAAGGCGAGGACGTCACCGAGCCGAATGTGTGCAGAACTCGGAGGTGCCGTGCTTTCGGTACTTGGATCGGTCGAACGTGAAGACGTACGACTATATCAACCGCGTTGATATAACGCTTCCGCGAACGGTCTACGGGGGTACGTAGACAACACTCTCCCCTCTCGGTTCTATGCATCACCATGATCTTGCGTGTGCATAGGATTTTTTTTGAAATTACTACGTTCCCCAACATTACCATCTAACCGAAGTCACCGATGATGCCAATCTGCTACCACATGTCGACCAATCATCACAAAAAAACACAACCAGGGCCTGATGTCGACCTATCCACACAACTGGAATCTTGCTTACGCAACACATGATGTTGAGTAGCGCCTAAGGACACCGGTATCAAAACCACTCCCATGATGTCGAGAAGTGCCTAAGGACACTTCTATCGACACCACTCTCATGACGCGGAGAGTATGGACCGTCCATGTAGGGCTGATTTAGTCTAGTGATGTGGGGCTTCTTAGACAAGGGCCTAACCCAAGCATCAAGCACAAAGTAGAGTGGTTGGATTTGCTATAGCACATGCCTTCGCAGGCCATGTTGAGCAGTCCAAACTCTGCCGAAACTGGCCACCATGTGCCCTAGATATAAAGTAGCTTAGCGTCGTGCCGCCAGGAGCAAAATAATGGACGTGTGTGCGGACACTTAGAGGCAGCCAACATCTGAGTAGATCAAGTCTGTCACATGACATTGCAAATCGCCTCCTTTCAGGGATCGAGAACATGTGTCGCTGCCGGCGCCACATTAAAAGGGAACCAGAAATATCCACCATTGTAGCGAATCGGTGATATGGAAGTATCCATTGCGAACCAGGGCCGACAGCACGGCTTGCCATTGTGCTATCACAGTAGCTAGAGCAGCACGACCATCACCAAGAAGACTCAAGGACGCTACCTTGACGTTCAATGTCCACCAATGCACAGTCCGTTCAGGGTGAATTGCAACGCGCCAGCTGCGAGGGCCCCTGCATTGAGGAGGAAAGCCCGCCCACTGCTGCCATTGGTGTTGCTTGTTAGTTTCCTTTGACAACAACGAGGTGAGTGGGATGGGAGTTGGGGGAGACGGGGATGGCAGCGGCTAAGGTTTCCCCCGCCTGCCCCTTCTGGGCATCTGTTCTCAAGTTAACATGTCTTAGTTTGCAAACCCTAGCCATGTTTAGCAAGAAACGGTAAGGTACTCTCATCTTCCAAGAAGTGATCTCATCACTTCTTTTGAGGCACATTACCTACTAGCTAGAGCATCTAACAGGACTAACATGAAATCTAAAAATGAATAACTTATTGGAATAAAACATAAAAAGTGGAGAAAACATGAAGCCAGCAAAGTCAGTGAATTAGTCTAGTGGAATATTCAACACGCGTTGGTTAGCTGGACATCAGTAGTGACATAACTAGATAAATTCAGGGCACTATATATGTCCTTGTCATTTACTTGCTGTAAGTACGTACTACTTTCTGACTGTTTTCCAGTCCAATTAGAGCGTTATTGACCAGTCTTAGGAGTCACTCCAGTAATCTTTGTGCAGAGGGGTATTTAAATGGTCCGGTGGCTCACCGTGAAACAGGGATGCATCAATCAAAGATATGCTTGGTGGTATATAACCAAGAAAGAACTCATGGCAGAATATATAGCTTCCGCAGCACCAACGAACACTTCAACATCCACTTCGATGCCTTACCAGCTTCTGAAATTTGCTTTGCGTGGTCCTCATTGCCGGTATGTATCATCCGTATCTCCACATATACACTATTTTTGCCGATTCACATGCATACATGGATATTCCTTTTATAGTCTCAAGTTTCATTCCATCTTTTTTGTTTCAAAATTAATATATTGTCCAATGCTGTATTCCGCGACAACTAGATTAAAGTGTATGATTGTGCCTACAAAATTTGAACATCAATTAACACATAGCTATAATCAGACCCACTACACATACTGAATCTGATTAAAAAAAGAAGCATATCCAGGGCAATGTACCCCTCCAGCTCCATGCCACCTATTAAGCTCATATGTAGGAAAGACTAGAGATTTTTTTTTTTGCACATCTTTTTGCGCATGTGAGCCTGTAATTTTTTTGCATATGCTCCAGTTGATTCAGAAACACCTCGTGAGCTGCTGCCCAGGCATAAGTTGTCAGTTGACCTTTTCCTAAGCTTGCATTTCACATTTTTTGGACCATATACCATTCTGGAGAAGATTGGCCCGGCAACATGCAAGTTAGACCTCCATATGTCACAACTTAAGCCTCTTGTCCCAGATTTACACCCAGTACACTTCTCTGTCGAGTCCGGTGTTACAGGATTTGGAACCTGAAGAATCCTGGACAGTCGCCCGGTGAAGAAGGGCAATCTGCAAATTCTAGTGCAATGAAGCAATCTGCCACAGGGGATGGCGACCTCGGGAGATGAGATGATGCGGTGCTGCACAAGCGCAATCCGTCCGCTGCAGCTTGGGAACTAGGTGCGCCTCAAGGGTGAACCGATGTCATGACTGGCTACAGTGCAGCCACGACAACAGGAAGTGGAACAGGGGAAGACGTGGCGTGAGCAGCATGGGCTAGCGCACTTGGCAAAGAGGCAGGTTATAAGCTATATCAGCTGTTTCAGCAAGTAATGGAAGAAACTACTCTGAACTCTCCTTCTGACCCTCTCACCTGCAGCTCACTCTCTAGCTCTTCTGTTCTTACTCCGTTCTACTTCCGTTCTTCTGACCCTCGCACGAGGTTTGCTCATATCTGCGCAATGGAATTCTGAAACATGCCTGTCCGATGTCCAGGGCAGCAGTTGACAGCAAGAAAATAGCGACGGTTCCTGAACAGTTGTCACATCCTGAATTTGTCGGCTGCACAATCAAGAGCAGATGAGTCCATCCCGTTTTATTAGCCAAGCAACCTAATAGCGGGATTTTTGCTCGACCAGGTCATAAATCCGAAGGGAGAATACTATTACCTGCTACCGCCCCCATCGATCAGGTCATGAACCACTTCCAATTGTCATCGTGCTCCGAAGGCACCAATTAGCCTAATGCCACTGGCTCCGAAGACAACATGCATATGTAGGAGAAATTGTGTATAGCTATACATGTGTGTATGTGTGAATTAATAACGTGTACAATGTGTAGTATCGTAAAATACCAGCAAACGAAAAAGAATTAAAATGGAAAACACAAAATTAAATGAAAAAGAAATCATAAAACCAAAAACCCCCCCAAACATTTTAGTACCGGTTGGTGTTACCAACCGGTACTAAAGGGCTCCCGGCCCCCGGAGCTGGCTCGTGCCACGTGGTTGCCCTTTAGCACCGGTTCGTGCTGAACCGGTACTAAAGTGGGGGGCCTTTAGTGACCACACTTTAGTGCCGGTTATGAAACCGGCACTAAAGGGCCTTACGAACCGGTGCTATTGCCCGGTTCTGCACTAGTGACCCAAAGAGAAGGAACCATCACTGGAAGCTCGGGTGATCTCCCAAAAGAACCTGATAGGTATTGGAGAACCTGACGTCCATAGCAGTCATGTAGCGATGGGCGTGCTCGTCCTCCTCCCTGACACGGCGACGTACCACCTCTGGCGGGGCCGGCTCCCTCCGCACCGAAAGTGGCCCACGCGAACGCCACCAAAGGAGATCAGGGTCAACGACGGGACCCGGGGCCGGGTTCCTCACTAAGCGTCGCGCCCCTGAAGGTAGCACCTCCCAGTGCCAGCCCGGTGGAGCCCAGTCCCGGACATGGGTCCTCTGAAGCAGGACATCGTCGCGAACAAGTCGACGGCGAGGATGCGGGTCGGGCATCGTCGACAACAAATACTATATGCCGCAAAAGTAAAGTAACATTTTTTAAATGATGGATTGTGATTTCATATATGCAAATTTTAAATTTTATAACTAAACTAACATTTCTAATATTTCTATAACTAAAACTAACATTTCTAATATTTCTATAACTAAAAAACATTTCTATATAACTAACATTTCTAATATAACTAACATTTCTAATATTTCTATATAACTAACATTTCTATATAACTAACATTTCTAATATTTCTATAACTTAAAAACATTTCTGTATAACTAACATTTCTAATAATTCTATAACTAAAAACAGAAAGATTGCTAACATTACTATAACAATGTGTGTGTGTGTGTGTGTGGTACATGGCGGCCGGGGCAGGAGCTCGCCGGCGAGGCGCGACGACGGGGGGCGGCGACGGGGACGGAGACGGAAACGGAGACGGCGACGGGGACGGGGCGGTGACGACGGGGACGGGCCGAGCAGGGACGACGGGAGGACGGGGCGGGGCGCGGTGACGGGGCGCGGCACGACGGGGACGGGGACGGCGACGGCGACGGACGGCGATGGGGACGGCGACGGGGGCGGCGATGAGGGGCGGCGGCGACAAGGCAGAGGAGAAAGAAGCAGAGGGAGAGATGAGAAACTGACAATTTTTTTGTAGTGTTTTCTTATATAGAACAACCTTTAGTACTGGTTGGAGCCACCAACCGGTACTAAAGGTCTGTTTTGGCCAGGCCAAGCGGCGGGGACGGCACCCCTTTAGTACCGGGTGGTGGCTCCAACCAGTACTAAAGACCCCCCCCCCCTTTAGTACCGGTTTGAGCCACCACCCGGTACTAAAGGGGGTGCACTGGCGCAGGTGCGGTGCGTCATGTTTAGTCCCACTTCGCTAGCCGAGGGGCGTCCGCACTAGTTTATAAGCCCCTGTGCGGTAGCTCCCTCGAGCTCCTCTCCAAAGCAGGCCAACTGGGCCTAAATGTTCTGTGCTGCCCTGTGGGCCTACTGGACCTTTGCGGGCCTGCATCCTGGCCCAACAACAGGTTGGGTTTCTAGTCGTCTGGAGGCCGCTGTGGCGCAGTAGGTGGGCTTTTTTTTGCTTTATTTATTTTTGTTTTATTTATTTTTGAGTTGTTTTTTGCTGTATTTAGAGTTTCTTTGTGAATAATTTTGCTTTAGGTACAAAAAATTACAAACTTTCTGTTAGTACCGGTAGTTTACAAATTTGAATAGTTTAAATTTTGAATTATTTGAAATTTGTGTGAATTACTAGTTTGTGAATAACTTAACTTTGAAAATAGATTTTTCAGTGATTCTTTTTTCTTATGTTTAATATTAGTGTTTTTTATCATTATATTCAATTTGGTAATGCTTAGGTTATTTAAAAAAGGAAATGCCTTTGTAATGGATGAGTTTTCGTCCGAAACCCTGATACTTCGAAAGAGATTGTCTATTTTGTACACGAAGTGCATCCAGTTTTTGCGGTAACCCTCTCTACTTTTTTGCACATGCTATGTGGATGAAATTAAGATACCATGCCAACTTTCAACCTTTTCTGAGTTTATTTGAAATGCTTTTCAATTTCAGGGTCATTTAGCTAAAAAAATCAGTAAATGCATGAAAGAATTTGCTTGCACATAAAATTTCTTCGCATTTCAAATGCCAAAACACATAACTAGCTACCCTAACTATTACAGAGATTCCCTCCTGGGTGTGAAACACAGAAAAAAGTGATGATAGTGAAGCCGATCACATCCCAGATCTTTGGGTGTGAAACTTTTTCTTCGCGTGTGTCCCTTTGCGCCGTAGCCATGGAAAATCTTCATCATTTAACTTGATGCTCGAGTCAATATTCACTGTGAATGGAGCAATTTCATCAAACTTTTCATAATCTCCTGACATGTCTGTCTTGTCATCCACTCCCACGATGTTTCTCTTCCCAGAAAGAACTATGTGCCGCTTTGGCTCATCGTACGATGCATTCGCTTCCTTATCTTTTCTTTTTCTCGGCTTGGTAGACATGTCCTTCACATAGAAAACCTGTGCCACATCATTGGCTAGGACGAATGGTTCGTCTACATACGCAAGATTGTTGAGATCCACTGTTTTCATTCCGTACTGCGGGTCTTCCGTTACCCCGCCTCGTGTCATATTTACCCATTTGCACCGAAACAAAGGGACCTTCAAACCATGTCGATAGTCAAGTTCCCATATGTCCTGTATATAGCCATAATATGTTTCCTTTCCTGTCTTGGTTTCTACATCAAAGCGGACACCACTGTTTTGGTTGGTGCTCTTCTTACCTTGGGCGATCATGTAAAATGTATTACCATTTATCTCGTACCCTTTGAAAGTCATTATATTCGAAGATGGTAACTGGGACAGCAAGTACAGGTCATCTTCAATAGAGGCGTCATGCATGGTACGTGTCTGCAACCAGCTGACGAAACACCTGGTTTGTTCACGTGTAATCCAGTCATTAGACCGCTCCGGGTGTTTGGAACGTAGCAAATTCTTGTGTTCATCCATATACGGAGCCACCAAGGAGGAATTCTGTAGAACTGTGTAGTGTGCTTCAGTGAGAGAATGTCCGTCCATACATATTATTTGTTCCCCTCCTAGGGTGCCTTTTCCATCCAGTCTGCCCTTATGCCGCGATTCAGGAACACCAATCGGTTTAAGGTCAGGAATAAAGTCAATACAAAACTCAATGACCTCCTCATTTTCATGGCCCTTGGAGATGCTTCCTTCTGGCCTAGCACGGTTATGAACATATTTCTTTAAGACTCCCATGAACCTCTCGAAGGGGAACATATTGTGTATAAATACGGGACCCAAAACGTTAATCTCTTCGCATAGGTGAACTAGGATGTGCGTCATGATGTTGAAGAAGGATGGTGGGAACACCAACTCGAAACTGACAACACATTGCACCAAATCATTCTCTAACCTTGGTATGATTTCTGGATCGATTACCTTCTGAGAGATTGCATTGAGGAATGCACATAGCTTCACAACGGCTAATCGAACGTTTTCCGGTAAAAGCCCCCTCAATGCAACCGGAAGCAGTTGTGTCATAATCACGTGGCAGTCATGAGACTTTAGGTTCTGGAACTTTTTCTCTGCCATGTTTATTATTCCCTTTATATGCGACGAGAAGCCAGATGGTACCTTAATACTGAGCGGGCATTCAAAGAAGATTTCCTTCTCTTCTTTGGTAAGAGCGTAGCTTTCATGACCTTGATGTATGCCGTCTTTTCCGTGCATACGTTGCTGGTCCTCCCGTGCCTCAGGTGTATCTTTTGTCTTCCCATACATGCCCAAGAAGCCAAGCAGGGTCACACAAAGATTCTTCGTCACGTGCATCACGTCGATTGCGGAGCGGACCTCTAGGTATTTCCAATAGGGCAGGTCCCAAAATATAGATTTCTTCTTCCACATGGGTGCGCGTCCGTCAGCGTCATTCGGAATAGGTTGTCCACCAGGACCCTTTCCAAAGACCACCTTCAAATCCTGGACCATATCATGTACATCAGCACCAGTACGGTGGCGAGGCTTCGTCCGGTGATCCGCCTCACCTTTGAAATGCTTGCCTTTCTTTCTTACGGGATGCCTGCTCGGAAGAAATCGACGATGTCCAGGTACACATTCTTCTTACAATTAGCCAAATAATACTGTCGGTATCGTCCAAACAGTGCGTGCATGCGCGGTATCCCTTGTTTGTCTGTCCTGAAAGGTTACTGAGAGCAGGCCAATCATTGATGGTCACGAACAGCAACGCCTTTAGGTCAAATTCTTCCCCCATGTTCTCATCCCACGCACGTACACCTGTTCCATTCCACAGTTGTAAGAGTTCTTCAACTAATGGCCTTATGTACACATCAATGTCGTTGCCGGGTTGCTTAGGGCCTTGGATGAGCACTGGCATCATAATAAACTTCTGCTTCATGCACAACCAAGGAGGAAGGTTATACAAACATAGAGTCACAGGCCAGGTGCTATGGTTGCTGCTCTGCTCCCCAAAATGATTAATGCCATCTGCGCTTAGACCAAACCATACGTTCCTTGCATCATCTGCAAACTCCTTCCCATACTTTCTTTCGATTTTTCTCCACTGTAACCCGTCAGCGGGTACTCTCAACTTTCCGTCTTTCTTACGGTCTTCTCTGTGCCATCACATCGCCTTGGCATGCTTTTTGTTTTGGAACAAACGTTTCAACCGTGGTATTATAGGAGCATACCACATCACCTTGGCAGGAATCTTCCTCCTGGGGCGCTCACCCTCGACATCACCAGGGTCATCGCGGCTGATCTTATAGCGCAATGCACCGCATACCGGGCAAGCGTTCAAATCCTCGTACTCACCGCGGTAGAGGATGCAATCATTAGGGCATGCATGTATGTTCTGCACCTCTAACCCTAGAGGGCAGACAACCTTCTTTGCTTCGTACGTACTCTCGGGCAATTCGTTGTCCTTTGGAAGCATATTCTTTATCATTACCAGCAACTTTACAAATCCCTTGTCAGATACACCATTCTCTGCCTTCCATTGTAGCAATTCCAGTGTGGTGCCCAGCTTTTTCTTGTCACCTACGCAATTCGGGTACGACAATTTTTTGTGCTCCTCTAACATGCGCTGCAACTTCTTCTTCTCCAAATCACTTGCGCAGTTTCTCTTTGCATCAGCAATGGCCCGACCTAGATCATCAATGGGCTCATCCGATGCCTCTTCTTCAGCTTCTTCCCGCATTACCGGCTCAGCTTCTTCCCGCATTACCGGCTCAGCTTCTCCCTCATTGTTGTATCATCGTATTCAGGGAACCCATGGCCAGGATAGCTGTCGTCGTCCTCTTCTTCTTCATTGTTTTCCATCATAACCCCTCTTTCTCCATGCTTGGTCCAAACATTATAGTGGGGCATGAAACCGGACTCAAACAGGTGGACGTGAATGGTTCTTGACGTAGAGTAATTGTGACCATTCTTACAGCCAGCACATGGACAAGGCATAAAACCATCCGCCCGCTTGTTTGCCTCAACCGCAAGCAGAAAAGTATGCACGCCATTAATGAACTCGGGAGAGCATCAGTCATCGTACATCCATTGCCGGCTCATCTTCAATACACAGCACCGAAAACACCAAATTAATACAATACATAAAGTTCATACAACACTTAAATGCAACCAACAAATAACTCTCTAGCTAAAGAATTTAAATGCAACAACAAATGCGATCAAGATTGCAACTAAGGTAACAATTGATCCAACAGCATAATGATACCAAGCCTCACTATGAATGGCATATTTTCTAATCTTTCTAATCTTCAAGCGCATTTTCTCCATCTTAATCTTGTGATCATCGACGACATCGGCAACATGCAACTCCAATTCCATCTTCTCCCCCTCAACTAAATTTAACCTCTCTTTCAACTACCTCCTACATACAAATATCTATGTCAACTTGATGGGCATAATTTATCATAAACATGAAATGCAATGAGTAGTTTTAAAAGAGAATATACCACATCCGAATCATAACCCAGACGAGGGCCGACGGGGACGGATATCAAAACCATGGCACTATGTATAACAAACAACGTATGGGTAAGATAATTATACAAGTAACTATATATTCAAATCACACAAACATCAATTTTTTACATAAAACTTCATGAACAAGAGGCTCACCACAAGGTGGTGCCGGCGACGGGACGTTGCGGGCGATCGACGGTGGTTATGACGGAGATTTAGAAGGCACTAAGTAAACCACACCTACATATGCAAACTAAGTGTTATGTCTGACCTCAAATTGCATATAAATCAAGTACTAGCACATATATATAATTCCTCCCAAATTACTAAACTCAAAAATCAATCACTATATAAAGCATTACACGAGCTAATCTAGCAATGAGAGATGACAGGACAAAGTTGCTAACCTTTGTGATCATTTGAATGGATGGGGGCCTTCAAATCTTGACAAATTTTGGGCAAAATGTGTGATGAGCTTGAGAGGAAGAGGGAAAATAACAGAGAGGAGAGGAGAAAGGGGAAGAACAGAGCGATCTTGGGTGGATGAAGGGTCTATGTAGGACGACCTTTAGTACCGGTTCGTGGTACAACCCAGTACTAAAGATGCTGGAGGGGCCCCGGACTGACAACATCCTGCCACCACTCACTTTAGTACCGGTTCGTGGCACGAACCGGTGCTAAAGGTTCACCATGAACCGGTACTAATGATGTCCCCCCGCCTAGCCGTTGGAACCGGCACTAATGGACACATTAGTGCCGGCTCAAATTCAAACCGGCACTAATGTGCTTCACATTTGACCCTTTTTCTACTAGTGTCATGAAGGAAGATATTGATATCATTCACGTCAGCACTGAAGAGCAACTGGCAGATATCTTCACAAAGCCCTTGGATGAGAAAAGGTTTTGCAAGTTGCGGTGTGAGCTAAATATCTTGGAATCCTCAAATGTCCTGTGATCATGCACACATCCTAACACTTATGCATGTGCAAACACACGAAGTAACGTATATCTTCAACTAATGAAGACTTACACTCTAAGTGTGAATATATTAACGCGGAATTTGACTTCGGAGCGCCATGATAATTGTGCGCTGTGTCTAGGTCTAATACTTCCTATATGGTGGGTAACGCCACCACCAAACTTTTGTTTGGAATACTTTCTATTGGCGTTATAGTTGCAAAGTCTTCGCATTTTGTTTGTCTTCAATGTTAACATGGTTTCATGTTTATCTTCACTATATTGGTTTGGTTTCTGTCCTCTACAACATTCACTTATAGCTATGTCTTCTAGTTGAATCTTTTGAACTAAGTGAATGTGATCGGACCCTAACCTCTCTATGCTCCCGTCTCAAATCTATCTATCCAAATTATATGCATTCTATTGAAACTGTTGAATGTCTTCTGTGCGTCCTTGTCAGCAGAAGATACAGAGACAAACATTAATCTGTTTTCAATGCTCAATCATTTTTACCTGAAACCCGGAGAAGTGGGAACGACCACCCGACAATCCAGGCGTACGTGGGAACGTGGAACAACCTTCGATGTGTTGCATGATCGCCACGTGTCCTTCAGATGTGAACCGCTAGGGGCACCTGCGTAATAAAGTTGTGCCGTCCCTGTCCCTATAAATACACGCCTCACCCCAGTCATTATCTCTTCTTCCACTTTTCTCTCTCGCACAAACCCTAGCGCCACCGCTAGCCCTCGACAACGCCGGCGACAAAGCGCTTAGCTGCCGCGACCTCACCGACGTCGTCCTCACGCCAGCCGCGGACATCATCTTCTCCGCCGTCGCCGTAGGTGTCCTCTGTCGCTAAGTTAGGGCACGGAAGATCGAACTGCTCGGCCTCATCTCCTACTCCGTCTAGCAGTTCCTCGAGTGGTAAATAAAAACTCTTTTTATAGTCTTTTTGATCCGATAGATTCATCCTTTCCAACCACAAGTGGTTTCTGTTCCTACAAAGTTGGATCTATCCTGTCCTGCATCTCATAGCATGCCTAGTATGTTCACTTATGCTTCACAAAGTAGTTAGATTCCTCACTTGTACTTATTCGTGGATTCATACAAATCTGGAACCAACTCTCTACATATGAGTGAATGTCTTCGCACTATGAAGTCAATGTCTTCTAAACTGATTTATCTTCAAAATCTTCTAAGAATGCATATGACCTCTTCCCCTTCCCTCGCATCTCTAATGCTATCACAGGTACATGTTCGAGGGAGAATCCCTTGGTTCTCATAGTCTGCATTCATTTTCAGAGTTCTTACAACATCACATAAACTCTCTTGAAGCCAGTTCCTGTCTGATCAGTAGATGGAAGACTTTGACAGTGTTGAAGTCTTTCAGTCTAAACTTCATGGCAAAAGAGAAATCAGCAAGGAAGGGTGGCAGGCAGCACCGTGGGGGTACATCAATGGACCTGCCCGAAGATCTCTATGAACTATACAAAACTGACCCCAAAGAAAGCTATGGTCAGAGCAACACACGAATCCAATGGATTCGAAGATACTAGGCCGAGCAATGGTTCAAGTATAGATTCGTCACCAAGGAGTATGCTGAAAAGAATGCTCTCTCGCATCCGTGGGGAGATATTCTTTATAAAAATCTTCAACCGAAGACCGGAACTGAAGCCATTGCTCAAGGATTTTACCCTTGCATGGTCCGAGGGCCACAACCTACTGATGCCGACCCATCGTCATTGCTATGGTGTCGAGATGACAATCTATTCAAGTGCAACTATCATGCTGCAAAGAACTTGGCCAAGGAAAACAAGAAGTCTTTGGGATTAGACTTCAACCCAGGCCCCTCTGCGCCACGTGCTGACGGCACACGCGAAGCTGAACCCAATCTTGTTGGGCCCTTCTACAACTTAGAAGGTCTCATCACTCACATTCAGGTTCAAGGGGCAGCCGTGGACCACTCTGCAGATGACGCTGATTCTGATAAAGTGCCTGCACCACCGAAGCCTGTGAAGCAAAAGAAACCAAAGGCTTCAAAGCCCCTCTCTGCACCAAAGGTCTCACGGGCGAAGCCTCTGGCCACTGCACCTCTTGAAGCCAGTGTACAGTCTGAAGATCTCTCTCGCATCTCCAAGTCTGACAAGTTGAAAAAGCCCATGCAACCGACAGGTCAAGTATTGACTCCTGCTGCTGTTTTGAGAAATGAGAATGACGCCATTAATCTGTCTAGCGACGACGATCTTGGTGATGATGCTCTTGAGCAACTGATAAAGAGAAAGCAAGAGGCGGAAATATTCGATGATCTTCCCCTCTTTGATATGGAGATTCTGTACAAGTTTATTGATGAGTGGTTTGACAGCCCAGACCTCAGTTTTGATGATCTTTAGCTCCCAATTGGCCTCGGCGTCTCCTTCCATGGAGCCATTGCTCCTGAGCTAGCTCTTGCCCAGAAGATTGTTGAGCTGAAGCACAAGATTGACCATGAAAAGGCTCAGTTCAAGAAGCACATGGCCAAGCTCAATGTTGAAGACATTCAAAACTTCAAGGTCATGATGCATGAGCTCAAGGAGGCATTCCACAAGAAATGAGAAGAAGCAAAAGGTTCTCGTGAGCGCATGAAAAATCTAGCTATCAAATGTGTTCAAGGCTACAATGAAGCTGAAAAGCGCAAGGCTTTGGGGCGACCAGGCATCGATCCCAGAATGGCTACCAAGAAAAAGAAGAAGCCAGCTGTGGCCGAACCAGAAGCATCAAGGCAGAAAGAACCTCGCATTGTCTTCCCGGCCAGTATGACAGGCTCGAAGCCTAAGGTCCCCACAGTGGCTTCAGAGTTCAAGAAAATGAGAGCAGCTAAAGCCGAAGCCAGAAAGCGCAAGACCAAAGCCACCACTGATGATGCTCCACCAACCAAGAAAAGAAAAACAAAGAAGAGAGACCGGGCTGCTTCCACAAAGCCCCTTGTTGTCGAGCCAATTTCGGTTGCTCGTCCTTCCTCTGCACATCAAGAACATTGTGTGGTAGTTCATGAGCCTGCTTCCACAAAGGCTCCTGAAGCTGAAGAGAATCCAGCTGTTGACCCCACCGCAGCTGAAGACATTGGTCATCAAGACAATGTTGAAGATGATGAAGTCCTTCCTTAGATTGAGCACAATTTGGTATCATCGCCTGTTCTCATGAACAACAAACTCATCAGCATTGGCCATCCATTGATGCCAATTGCTCAGGATGACTCATGGGCTGATCACCCACAAGAATCCCCTCGTGATGAAGAAACACCAGTTACTCCCCCAACCCAGGTCACCACTCTGGTGATTGACAATGAAGACTTTGAGGCCCAACCAACTCCATCTCCACAGGCGTCGCCAGCATTTCGCAGGCTTCGCAAAGGACCAGGGCCACATGTCACATTGTCAAGTGTTCCAGAAGGAGAAGAGCGCCAATACGTTTCACGCGAAGTCTTTCCTAAAGCCTCTCCTACTGCGAACATCCCTGAATCTGAAGGCAAAACGGCTGAAGATATTCCGGCTGCATCAGCCGATGATCAAGAAGAAGAACCAAGAGATGAAGAAAGAGTTGCTACACCCCCGACCAACCCTGAAGTTGTTCTTGAGGAGAACATGTCTGACCCTCCAGCTCCTGAAGTGGAGGTTACCAATACTGAGGCTACCACGAACACTGAAGCCCATGACGTTGTCATGACTGAAGCTAATGTGGTGCCAGATGTCGCTGCACCTGAAGCTTATGTTGCACCTGATGCAAATCTGCAGCTTGAAGCCAATGCCTCTGCTCTTGTACCACCTCCCAGGCCACACACCATCGAGCAAGCATATGATCGTGGTCAGCTTGTTACAGTCCGCTGGCCAATTCTGGTTCCTCCGCCTGCTCCCCGACCTCAATTTGCTTATCATGTGGAGCACAGGCCTCAAGTCCAGAAGCCAAAGCCAAGGCTACCACAGTTCCCAGGTACTGCAATGTCACCAGGATCGTTTAATCTAAATGGATTCAAGGGACACAACACATTCTTTGACAGTGACAAGAATCCCTACACAAGGCCTAGAATCTCCTCAGATTGATTCTGGAGTTATCAGTAGCGAAGCTACTATTCTTGCATCTTGTACAATCAGGGGCGCATCTTCCCACATATGCGTCTTGATTGTGAAGCCATTGCTGGACTGCCATGCCTTGAAGAAGCCCTTGACTGCTTCCATGATGCGGGTCTGCTCAACTTTGTGGCTGCCAAGGAACACCGGAATGAAGAACTTCTGCTTCAATTCTATGCTACCCTCCACATTCGTGTGTACAACAGGGATCCGAAGACTTGGATCCTTGAGTGGATGACGGGCGATGTCCATCATGAAGCTAAAGCCCAAGACATCATTGAGCTTACAGCCCTGCCACTCCTGGCGAATATTATGAACCAGGTTGTCAACAACACCAGAATGCTTTGGAGAGCATTTTCCAGAAGCCTGAGCCTAACTTGAGCCAAATGCTGAGCATGATGAAGCCTCTGCCACGCGACGCTGAATACCCAACGGAATTCTTTGTCGAAGACCTAGGGTATCTGCGCCGTACCATTTACGATATCATCAGGAAAACTCTATGGACTGTCAAAGGACATTCATCTGCAGCGAAGCTTAAGGAGCAATGAAGACTTTGGTTTTCTCTATCTTCAATGACATCAGCTTCAATGCTCAAGACTTCTTCATCAGGCAGTTGGCTGCATCTGGCTCCGACATCTTTGGTCTGAAGTTCTATGCTCCATGGGTAATGCACCTTATCAAGCTTCACTCTGCCTTCAACTATCAGCCGTCTGCGCGTAATCATCTCGTATTCTTGCCAGAGGTTGATCTGTCTGTTGAAGCCATTTACCCAGAGCCTGCAAAGGATCCAATTTATCTTCATAATGTTGATCGTCAAAGCTTCACCCAGCCCATTGAAGGAGTTCAGGCCGTCTCTCGTGTTTATCCCTTGGTTGGCAACACATGTGCCCCTCGCGCCCAAACTGAAGCCACTGGAAGCACCATTGCCCAAAGGCCTCAGAAGCGATCTCGTGTTCTCAATGACAGAGAGCTTCTCGTCGCTCTACATCAGAAACACGTTCAGCATCATGATTGGCTTAAGCGTCAAATGCAAAGCCTCTTGGTGGACGTCAATCGCATTCGCAATCTTGCCACCAAGAATGCCTTTGTTACACATGAAACCTGTCAGAGGTCCTGGAAGAGTTTGACATTGCTCACTGCTGAAGCAGATCTTCAAGACGATGGCTTCACAGAAAGATTCAAGTTTGACTCCACTCCTCCAAGGAATGCTCACTTGCGTCAGACTCCCTCACTTGAAGACTCTGACTATTCTTCCTCAGTTGCAACGGTGAATGCCAGAGTGATAGATGATCAAGATGATGCCACTTCACCACCTCCACCTTCAGCGCGTGTCGGCACTGCACCAAGTTCTTCTGCACCACCGGACCTCAACGACGACCCTGCTGCTTCGCCTACTCCTCATGGGAACGAGTAGAAGCTCTATGTCTTCAAACCTTTTTGGTCATTACTGACAAAAGGGGGAGAAGCATATGAGTTGATAGTCTTCAAGCGGGTCCATATGGGTGGTTGCTTTACTTTTGATACTTTTGCCAAGTGCTTACAACTCTCGTTTTTGATACATTTGGTTCGTTTTTGAGTTGTAACACTTAAACTTGATGGTCGTCTGCTACCTTTTCGACACTATGTGATGCGATGATAAATTCCGCATGTGCGACGATAAATTCCGCACAAAGTCATTTTGCAGACGTCCATTCTTCATTATGCATGTCATTATATTCCATATATCCTTTCATGCATGATGAATTGTCTTCATAAGTAGAAGAGGAGCTCCGCAAGTACAACCTGCAATGTGCATTTGCATTCAAAAGCAAAATACTTATATGCACATCTTCAGGGGGAGCCTTTCTGCTACTTAAGAAGACAATACATAAATCCTTTACAATTTCACATACTTTTATCCTCGTTGAAAACTTCAACCAGTTTGTCATCAATCACCAAAAAGGGGGAGATTGTAATTGCATCTAGTGCCACCCCTAGTTGGTTTTGGAGTATTGACGACAAACCTGGTTGAGGGACTAATGTGTTTGTGAGAATTGCAGGATAACACAGGTAGAAGTCCCTCATTGATTCGGTTTTCCTACTGGAGATGACCCCTAAAAATGTATGAAGACATTGAAGACAAAGGTGGTATGTGAAGACATTCACATTGAAGACTATGACAAGAGAAGACATCACGTGAAGACTATGGAGCGCGAAGACTTAGTTGTTTTGTCGTTTCCTTTTCTTCTTTGTTGAGTCATAGGAACCACCGTACTGTTAAGTGGGGTCCAAGTGAACCAGTCAGAACGACTGAAGTAATGCTTAACCAAAATCCTATGTCTTCGAGCGAAGATAATTAGAGCAAATCTTATCCAGAGCTGGATAAGTCAGCTTTGCTTGTAGCCCAAGTAAAGTTGCCGTGTGTGTTTGAAATCTGACCGTTGGAACATGCGTCAGTTCCTTAGTGACCCAGGGTCATTTTGGACAAATCGGGTCAGGTTGCCTAGTGGCTATAAATAGCCCACCCCTACACCATAAATTGGTTGGCTGCTTAGATTTAGTGCATGGCTTTTGTCGTTTGAGAGCAACCCACCTCGAAGCCTTTGAGAGAGTAACCAGAGCCAAAGAGTGTTAGGCATCACTGAAGTCTTCCTGTCTGTGTGATCTGAAGACTTATTACACTTGAGGACTGTGAATCCTCCGGCCGGTCAGGCGTCACGTTCTGAGCATCCAAGAGTCGTTGTGGATCGCCGGTGAACAAAGTCTATGAAGGTTTGGAAGTCTACCTTAAAGACTTACTAGAGTGATTGGGCGAGGACTGGGTGTCCTTAGCTCAAGGGGAATAAGGTGAAGACATCATCTTCTGAGTTAAATCTCAGCCTCCCTAACCAGACGTACAGTTGTCACAGCAACTGGAACTGGTCCAACAAATCATTGTCTTCAACGAGCAACTGGTTCTATCCTTTCCATCTCTTTATTTACAGTTGGTCCTTGTGAAGTCATTGCCTGGTTGCATTATCTTTATGTCTTCACTGAGTGACTGCTTGTTCTGATTGGCTTCATACTATCTTCCATCCTGATCTATACTGCCTAACTGCTATTAGTCTTTGTGCTTTCACTTCATTGAATACTTGACTATGGTTTGCCTGGTGTAGTCTACCTTCCGCTGCATGGTAACAGGTTTATTTCTATCGTTTGTCTTCGAAACTTCCATGTTTTGAAGACTTTCATAAAAATCGCCTATTCACCCCCCTCTAGTCGATCACTAGCACTTTCAATGGTGATGATGATGATGATGATGATTTATTATATCATTGGGTGAAAGAACCGCGGATTAGTTTCAAGTGGATGGATCCATCCACTTGAAACTAGTCCATGGTTCTTTCACCTAGTGATATAATAACTCATTATGATGTAAAAACAACCTCTAAATTGTCACTATATGAAAACTTGTATAATGGTGTATGAATACGACATAAAATAAAAAATAAATAGAATATGCAATAATAGTAGTAGCGCGGGGCAGAGGTGCGCTGCTAGTACTTACCAGTAGTGCGTTACGAAAAACTCACTACTACTAAGTACTTATAGCAGCAGCGTGTGTTGACCAACATACTGCTAACCTTTAGCTGTAGCGCCTTATTAGTAGCGCAGCACCCCGTGCTACTGCTAGGCTTTTCCCTAGTAGTGACCCCAAGAACATATCAAGCGCGGATTTGGTAAGGCTTGAATTCCAACTTGCCACATTTATTAATGATATGAGACAAGATGCTAGGTCTAGATGTGCACGTAATATTGGTGAGCTCTCTATTATGCTTGTTGAAACAAAAAGGCATGCTCTGTATGATTTGGTCTACTTACTCATCAAATTGGTATTGATCTTACGGGTGGCGACGACAAGTCTTGAAGGAGTACTTTCGGCAATGAAACTAGTGAAATAGTATGCGTGGTGATCTCTTGAACTATTGCTTAGTGACATTTATTGCACGAGATATGTTCTTGAAAGTAAGTGAAGATGGTATAGTTGAAGCTTTCATGGCAATGCGAAAGCATAGAGTTGACTAGTGTTGTAATTTTCTACTTGTTTATCTTCCATGTTAGACAGACAATTTGATTGTAATTTTGCACATTTGGAGTATGTTTCCGAAACTATAATGTTGTGAGACTTGATTGGGCTATTTATGTTATTCTTTTGTAAAATATTGTACGACACTCGGATTAGGAAGGAATTTTTTTTAGAGTGTGCACACCCATCATTTTATTCCTGGCTATGCCACTACCACATGGTGACTATAACAACATTACAGAGTAGCCATTTGATCAATATTTTTATACTACACACGGTCTAGAACATAGCAATAATGTTAAAATGGGACATGATAATTCAATATGCAAGCTCGACCTTACTAATGGAGGGTGATTATATACATGTGAAGTACTATAGTCAAGTGAAACATCTTTATGACAAAAATTGAAGATGAAGGGCCTACTGGTTGGAGATCCTGATGTGAAAGGCGATAAAAGCTATTATATACACTACATCCAACATGAGACCTCAAAATCTTGACCAGGGAATTGCCACCGCCGAAGCCATGCCAACAACAGAATCACACACCGCCCTGCCCTTGCTACCTTCATAGCCAAGAGGAGGCGCTGCCCCCGATGTAGTGTTGCTCGCTACAATGCCACCCACACAACCTCCCCATACTAAGCCCACCTTGGCATCCAAGAATGACACCATGCCGCCGTTAGAACATCAGACTATCGAAAAGCCGGCACCTTGGCACACACCATGCAGGAGCGGTACAATCGTGTCATAGCACCACCTCAGCCAGAACCGGACATCACCAATGCCGAAGGCACACAAAGGGGGTCCCCAACCACAAACATCATATCCCAGCTGGATACAACAGCCAAACCTCAACCAAGGATAGAGACCTACGAAGACGACCAACACTATGTCGCAGGCCAGATTCGATCTATATCCTGACAAGGAAGGGGCGCCCCGGAGGCTGGCTGCCTCCCATTCTGAAGCCCCCCCCCCCCAACAAAACCAGCTATCAGATCCTTACCACCACTTGTTGCATGCCACTAATAGACAACACCATCCCCAAACACGCTTGAGCCCTACGCCGACTAGAGGCGGCCATCCCATGCCAACCACAAACGAATTTGGGCCAAGACCGCACCCAACCAACACCACCGCTACGAGCCCGCCCTGTCACCACACCCAAGGGCACCACCGCGCCCCCCGCGATGTTGGGAAGTGTACACTTTGTCGCCGCCGCAACACACTCGTGGACCGTGCCATCATGCGCGACACTTACACCCGATTGATCTGCCTGCGCCGCCAAGGACCAACACACGAGGGAGAGATGCCCTACCGCCGGTGGCGCCGCACAGGCTTTGCCCCAATCACGCTGTCCGATGATAGCAAGGAAAGGAAGAGGGGGGAGAGGAGATGAAAGACGGTTACAACGTTAGGACTCTCATGGCACGGAAGGGGCACGTCGCCGAAGTGGGAGGGGTGTTTTTGCAAAACATGCACAGGGATCCTCCAAGAATACATCTACTAGTAAGATGATTGAAAATTAATGTGAATTATTTTGTGAAATACCTTAACGGCCCGCACGGATATATCTCCATACAAACACACAGCAGCAGCAGTCTTCCTCTTCATCTCTCTCAAACAGAACGGACCGCAATCTAAGGCCACCCCCGGCGCGGCAGCCATGGACGACAAGACGGAACCCTGCCGGACGACGCGCTAGCCCAAATCCTCCGCCGCCTACCGCCGCGCGACCTCGCCGTGTCCCGCTGCGTGCGCAAGGCGTGGTGCGCCATCGTCGACGGCCGTCGCCTGCTGCTCCGCAAGATGCTCCCGCACGCCGTGCGCGGCCTCTTCTTCAACTACGGTGACCGCGCGCGCCCGCGGCCGCGTTTCTTCGCCAGCCCCTCCTCCACGCGGATCGACAGCGATCTCAGCTTCCTGCCTTCCTACGGCGGCAGCTCTACAGGGCTCGTGGATCACTGCGGCGGCCTCCTACTGCACCGTGACCGGAGGACCCTCTGCGTGATCAACCCCGCCACCAGGCGCTGGGAAGATCTTCCGTGGGAGGACGACGGCTGCGACGCGTACCTTGTGTTTGACCCTGCCGAATCGCTGCACTATCAGGTGTTCTCGGTGCCGCGCGAGCTCGAGAAGGTGGTACTGAACCCACACGA
This sequence comes from Triticum aestivum, assembly GCF_018294505.1. Lineage (NCBI taxonomy): Eukaryota > Viridiplantae > Streptophyta > Magnoliopsida > Poales > Poaceae > Triticum > Triticum aestivum. Next base: position 50,292,801 of record NC_057812.1, on the reverse strand, counting down.
TGAGTTAGAAGAGGATTTCATGATTTTCATCCGATGGCCACCATCCATCTGGACGTTAGATGTGTTCTCATCCAGCACAAGGCAGTGGGAGAAGAGATCATTTGTTCGTGAAGCAGAAGCTCCGGAGACAATGACTGATGCGCGACTAGATCTATTAGATCCATTATCCATGTCATGGAGCCGTCAGATGGGTAGCCGCAGTGTGTATTGGCGAGGATGGCTCTACGTGCATTTTAACGGTGTGTTTGTTGTGAGGTACTCTAGTTTTCTAGCACTAGTTCATCTCTGCAAAATCACGTTTAATTTCTAGCACTAATTTTCTATATATATCCTGGAGAATGTTTCTAATGTTATTTTCGAATGAATTGACATTTCTACAGGTTATCTTTATCGAATGGGAAGTACCGAGTAATCAAAACACCCATAAATGACGAGGAGAGCATTCACATGCACTCTTATGTTGGGAAATCGGAAAATGGTGTGTACTTTGCAACAGTTCATGATGGATGTCGACTTCAGGTTTGGACTCTCATGGAATCAAGTGAACGGGTAGATTGGGTGTCGAAGAAACATATCGATCTGCGAAATGCAACTCTACCATTGTGCCAGCCAGATTATATGGAGGGAATTGGAAAAACTTGGATTTTGGACGACAATGATGATGTGAATGGCAACAGTAGAAACATAAGGAGGGAAAATTTGGAGTGGGACTCCAACGATGATAACATTGTGAATATTGAAGATTCTTCTTCTCATTATTCCCACACCTATGTCTCCTTTCTTGGGTTTCATCCCTACAAAGAAGTTGTTTTCTTGGCGTTGGCATCATACAAACGACCAGTTGCAGTGGCTTTTCATTTGAACAGCTCAAAATTTCAGTATCTGGGCACACCACAGCTAGCAGATTACTCACGTGGCGCTCGCATACAAGGATCATTTCCGTACACCCCCTGCGTGACTGGGCATCTTCTATATCACTTCACAGAGTAGTACATTTGGGCTGCAAATAGTCTAAATAATGAAACCATAGTCCTGGGGTCCTTGTTTTTGTTTATGATTATTTCTAGCTCACTGTGTTGGAAGCAGTATCAAATAATCTTTGGTTCTTGTTTTTTCTATGTAGGGAAATATCTATTAATTATTACTTTGTTTTAGAGAAAGATTAAGATTAGGATTCAAACTTGGACCTGGATATTTATACTCTTAGTTCTCGAATAAGCAGAATAATTATGTGTGCTTGGACAAGCTTTTGATCATTTGGTAAGTACTCCCTTACTCCCATAACATAAAATGTTATTGCAACCTATATATGAGTACATTAGTTGTAAAATAACATTTTATATTATAGGACATAGGGAGTAAATATTTTTGTTTTGTTTTTGTAATACTTTGTTTTAGAGAGAGATTATGGAATCAGTATGCCATGTATTCATCTATCACAATTGCTTAGTGCATGAATTTTATTCAGAACTTGTACATTTCTCTTTTATAGTCAGTTTCTACTTTGACGCCATGATTCAACTTTTCTTTTAGAAAGATGGTTGTCGCCTGGCCTTAAAATGAGGCCCTAAAGTTAACGGTAAAGGTTCGATACAAGGCCGCAATGATTCTACCAATAAATAAACCAGGCTCTTTCCATTATATACTTCAAGAGAAGTGCTTTCTGCTTTCCCGGAAGAATTTGCACAAATTATGAAGCACTTGCATTTTCCTAACTCGTAATGGTAGATTGATTGGCACATGATTATGTTAGGAGTTTATATATTTCATTACTGTGAACAACTAAACATAGTGTGTTGATGGATTAATTTGGCTAGTAACATGGTGCATGATGTTTCGAAAACTGTGATTCTGCTTGGTTGTCTTCAATTTTAGTTTTGGTTCGGCAGAATCATAATGTGAGTGACGACTCAGAGGGCAAAATGATCGGGTCAATACTCATGTGTAATGTTTTTGAGGTGAATTGGCAAGAGTGCGACGTTGTTCGAGCAAATGTTTGTGGTGCGACAATTTTGAGCAGGCAAATAGCCCACGCACGACATGGCTGTTAAATGTGGTTAAATTGGTCGTGAACCAAGCCCGCCCGTTTATGTTAGGACATGTGGGTCCAACTTAATTGTTCCTCAAAACAGCTGACCGTGCCCTGCCGCCCGACCGTACCGGGCCCGCCACTCTGCCCCCCTTCTTCTCCGGTGGCGGCGGATCTTGCGATCTCGGTGGTGGCAGCGGAGCCCTCATTCTCAACGGCGGCGGAGCCTTCGTCCTCAGAAAATGGTGAGTGAATTCAAACCCTAGTCGCCCTCCCGTTCCTCTCTCCAGCCCGTAGATCTCAGCTCGTTTCCTCTGTTTTCGCTTGCGGAATCGATAGGTTGTTAGGGGAGCCCGTGGACATACTGAGATGGAGCTGCCAGATTTAACTTCGAATAGGTAATGTGCCTCTCTCCGATCCAATTTTGCATGCAATTAGGGGGTGGCCTCGTCTGTTTTTTCTCACGGGCTCACACTGTCTGCCACTGACAGAGGGAATGCTGCCGCTCGGACCTTCAAATTTACAGTCAATTTCTTTCCATCAAAGGCAAAATTAGTTGATGGTAGCATACATAACATTGAGAGAGACACTATTGTTAAATGGGAGGTTGAGTTTACAGAGATTGATCCACAAGTTCTATAGAACATGGGAGAGACGGCAGTGAAGAAATGGGTGGAAAAAAATTGGCGAGAATATTGTTTGGGGTCCAGAGAAAGAAGTATCACTGTTGCGGTTTGATGATTGGAAAGGAGAGTATGTGAGAATAGAAGATGGTGAACAGATTGTTGAAGAAATCGATCGGCAAAATGGCTGGACAAGCAAGCGGGCTAATTTTTTTGCTGAGCTCGTTGATCTGAACATTTTTTCGAAGGTTGGATATGTGCCATCACAATTGGTTGTGCAGATGGTAGATGATGATTGGGCTACACATAGGCCATTGATTCCCATGTGTACTGGACTTACAGTAATACCCGAAGAGGGACAGGTGACTAGAACTAAAACTGCAGCAACTGTTGATTGGAATGTAGTTGAATTAGATGAGCCTACTGATTTGGTCATTGCACCAATGCCTGACATTGAGATGGCCAAACTTTTTGGCATTCCAGTCGATGACAGAGATAAGCAGGAGAGGGGTGAATCTAGTTTTCCTGCTAATGCTGATGAAGAAGCAGATGGACAGTTGATGGAACAAGTTGCAGATGAGGTAGATGATGCACATGATGATGAGCTGGTTCATGTGTATGACAAAGAAAACCCTGTCATTGAAGTAGGAAAGTTGTTCCCAAGCATGAAGGAGTTTAGGATGTGTTTCAAGACTTATGCAGTGAAACATGAGTTTGATGCCAAGACTGTTTGGACTGATAGAAAGAAGTTTTATGTGAGGTGCAGAGGATTTGATGGTAGTGTGAAGCCTTGCAAGTGGTACATGTCTGCTAGACTGCAACCTGATGGAAGTACTGTCAGGGTTAACCAAATCCCCAATCAACATAATTGTATTACAAGTTCACAGAGAGTATCAACCATGACATCACAACTTTGGGTTGCAGAAAAGATCACCCCAATTTTAGCCAAAACACCAAACACTACTGCCAAGAAACTCAAAGTAGACTTGGAAAAGATGTACCCCATTAAACTGAAATATACCACAGTGTGGAAGGCGAAACAAAGGGCAATGAAAAATTTATATGGTGATTGGGCAAATACATTTAGGATGCTTTACAACTTCAAAGCAGAAGTGAAAAAGAGGTCACCTGGCAGTGTTGTGGAGATAGATACAAAGGTATCAGCCGAATATGAAGTCAAGTTCTCCAAGTTTTTTATGGCTTTGAAGCCTTGCATAGATGGGTTCAAAGCAGGGTGCCGTCCATATTTGAGCATAGACTCGTCATTTTTGATAGGCAAGTGGAATGGTCAGTTGGCAGCATACAATGCTCTAGATGGACATAACTGGATGTTTCCTACTGCTGTTGGCTTGTTTCAGTCAGAAACAAAGGCTTTATGGACATGGTTCATGATCCAGTTGAAAAGATGCCTAGGGCCAGTGTCACCTTTGGCTATACACACAGATGCATGCAAGGGGCTTGAAAATTCAGTGAAAAATGTTTTCCCACATGTTGAGCAGCGGGAGTGCTTCGGTCATTTGTGGATGAATTTGATCAAAAAATTTAGAGGAGAAAAATTTGGACGCATGTGGCCAGCAGCAAGATCTTACACTAGACAGACACATAAATATCATCTTGATAAGATAATGGCAGCATGTGATGAGTTTGGTCCATGGCTAAACACCTGCCATTCTTTGTTATGGTACATGTCAGCATTCAACACTGCCATCAAGTGTGACCACATCAACAATAATTTGGCAGAGAGTTTCAACAACAAGGTGAAGGAGTTAAAAGATTTGCCTGTGCATGACATGGTTGACCAAATCAGGATCATGCTCATGCGGTTGTGGGAATTGAGAAAAAGGATAGGTGATTGTCTGCAAGGTGATAAGCTTCCAGCAGTGGTACAACAGGTGGTCAATAGGAGCAGATGTCTTTCACATTTGTTTGTTGAAAAATCTTCACCTTGGGGTGCTGAAGTTAGAGATAACAAAACTGGAAGGAGACATGTTGTTAACACTGAATTGCATGATTGCACTTGCCTCGAGTGGCAACACACTGGTAAACCATGTGAGCATGTCATTCTCTTCTTAGCATCCCAACCGAAGATAAACATGCACCTATATTTGCATAAATATTATTCGGTAGCAAGATTCAAAGCTGCATATGCTACTCCAATTCCAGCACTTACAGATCAGTCTCAGTGGCCTGAAGTGGACATTGAATTTTCCATGTGTCCTCCCTTGACGAAAAGAAAGGCTGGCAGGCCTAAACAGAGTAGATTCAAGGCATGGTTTGAGAAAGGTGGGAGTAGTAAGAAGGGAAAGAAAGATGGAAAGCCAAAAAGGGCCCAAAAAGGTAACAAAAACAGATGCAAGTTGTGCCAGGAACTTGGGCACAGAGTGGGATCTGTCAAATGCCGTTACACTCCTGATAAGCCAAAGTATGTTCTTGTTTATTTGTCTGTGTTTTGATTTGGTGCTTTTTTCCAATTACTATATCTATAACATTTTCCCAATGACCAGGAGGAAACGAGCAAGTCAGCCCCTTGTTGTTGAACAGTGTTGGCCAACAAAAAAATCAAGAGTCAATGGCGGCAGAAAGAAGAGAAGTGTGCCTGAGCCTGAGCAGACTGAAGAAAATCCTGCTGCAGTAAACATTCAGACTGAAGAAAGTGCTCTCGAGGTTGAAACTGAACCTGAGCGTGTCGAGGTTCAGACTGAAGAAACCCATGCTGAGGTACACATCGAAGAAACTGAAACTGCTGTCAACATTGAGACTGAAGACACTGATCACGAGGGTGTTGGCGAGGTGTTGAAAACACCAGTGAAGAAAACCAAGATGATCAGTGAACTTGTGTGTGTAGTAGAACAAAAAACAAGAAGTGGTAAGGCGAAGAAGGGCACGCGACGTGGTAGGAAGAGGTAGAACAGAGAACAGTTTGAAAATTTGGGGCATGTAATAATTTTTGTAACTTGGTACGTACTGGTAGTCACTATGTATCCCCGTATTTCTATTCGAACTTGTTTGTTGGTACCTTGTCTAAACCAGCCAAATAAAATTCAAATTTAAATTCAAATTTTGGCTCAAATTTGAATTAGGGACGGGTATTAATGTTTTAATGCTATCTAAAGTACCTCAACTGAAATATGTTTTCTTGCTGATCATTCCGAGCCCTTTTGGTAAGTTGAACTCATAGTCATGAAAAGTGTGTCTCAAATGACCTCCAAAGGTAGGGTAAACGGCCTCATATTTAAGCAAGCTTCCCCCCAACCGTGCCGGAAAGGCTCTACTCGGCCGAAGTGTATGTAGAGAGAACCCTTAGGGTTTGGGCGATCTCGAGGTGGAGGGGCGCAAGGGAGTTAACGGAGTTCTTCCTTGCGGCCGGCTTCCGCCACCTCCCCCGCGGCTCTCCTCGGATGTACCATTTTGAGGAGGTCAACCACAACGGCGTTTTGGTTGGGCTCCTCGCCACGTTCACTAACCCTTTCGATGCTTTCCATCTCCTCGGGCGAGCGTATTGGGTTGGTTGTGAGTTCATAGCTTTCACAACCTACAATATCTTCACCGACTTCAACGCCATCTTCCCCAACAACGGTGTTATGCACACGCTTCCGTACCCCATCAACAATGTGGAGGAGTGAAGGGCGGAGCCCGGAGGAGCAAGGTGGCCCCGGAGGAGGAGGAGAAGAAGAACCCAAAGAACCCGCGTTTGGTGCCCCCCTATATATCTAGATCTATCATATTAGTTTTTTAAGTTGTAATCGTTATGCTACTATTATTAAGTTTTATTAGTACTTTAAGTTGTAAGGTTATCATGGAGTTGTAAGGCTATCGTGGAACTATGGGTTGCAATCGTTATGCTACTATATATATTGTGTGTTTCGTGCTATTATTTGTGGATTGCTATGGTTTGTTTTTGCTTATTATTCGTGTATTGCTATGGGTTGCTACGGACCCGGGTTTCTACACCCCAATCACCACACCCAAACCATGGACATGCAACTAGGAGCCCCATGCAAACCCACTATGGACATGGGTGCAACTAGGAAATGCAAACTAATTTACTTCGGGCACTTCATGCAAGCATGCAACTCATTTAGTTCATGGAACCATAGACATGCATAAAAATAATTAACATTTAGTTTTAGTGCATCAAAAAGTGATCCATCACAAAATTTAGTGCAAGAAAAAGGCCAAAATAAAAGGACAAGTAACATTTCATTGGGCCCTATTTTATTTGCCGAAGTTAGAGGTGGGCTGGTGCCCCTACGCGGGTGGGCTGGTCTTGGGCATGGTTATTTTCTCAGGGCCCATTTTCTCACGGCCCAACATCTATTCGGCAGCCCAGTTTTGTTTTTTTACTAGAAACTGAATTTGGGTGTGTATTCTGTTAACTGAAGAACAAAAACAGAGGAAACAGAGCATGAACACTGAATAGGGCCCCTGAGAATATCATTACAATAATTCAAGCAAGTTTTGCTTCACACTAATTCAAATTCATCTAACAAATGGTCCCTGGCTAACTCAAACTACTGGGTACCCCTGAAACTAGTTGACACACTAACTAAAACTCTAACAAATTCTAGCGATTGATGAAATTCAAGTAAAATAAACCCATATCAATGACACAACCATAAAATGCTCCAGCCATCATATTTGCTTGCTGCTTCAAATCGATCAGATGCTTTAGTTGCTTGCCAATTTTCTTCAATTCACACTTCAGTTCTGCACTGTGCATCATCGGATCGGCTCTGTCCGCCAAATTGGGGGCTTGTTCCACGGCAAGCCGCCCCCCAAAATTGAGATCTTGGGTTCCGGTTGATCCCTCCAATTTCAACCTTTCAACATAGTCATCGAGCCACTCAAAATGCCCACATTTCTTCAGAACGTGAAAAACAGGGGGCCGAAGGCGCATGAATCCTAGATCCACCACCCAGATCCACCGCCCTAATTCGAGGAAAAAAAGAAAGAAATCGGGAGAAATTAGACCATAGGATTGGTCAAGAACACAGATCTAACCTGCCCCGGCTGTGGCTTGCTCAAGCATTTCACAAACTCGCGCCCACAGTTGCCATTTTCTTCCCTCACACAAGTCAACGCTTCAGAGGCTCCATGTGCGGGCAATCGGGGCATCTTGTCAACGGCAGTGGACCATACTGCATCCATGATTGGCGGGAGGCCGAAGTCGAGCTAGACATCACTCGCCGGCGGCGCGCTTCGTTGCCGAGGCAGAGGAAGAAGAAGGTGGGAAAGGAAAGGGGCAGGGCAAGCAATGGAGGGCGGGGGGTGGGGTGGGCTGGCTCGGGCTCGTGGCTGGCTCAGCTCGGGGCATGCTGATGAGCACGGGCATGCTTGCGTGGATAAGTTGTGGGTCCCACCCGCATGCGAGTAACTGCTAGGTCCCGCGTGTCATAACTCGAATCGCTAACCCCTCATGTTTTTCATTTCATGGTTAAACAGAGCCATGTCGCATTGGAGCTATTGTTTGCTTCTAAAACGTCGCATCACAGCCATTCATTCCAACAATGTCGCACTCCTTTCAATTCGCATGAAAAACGTCGCACATGAGCTATTGACCTCAAAATGATCATCTCACTGTTGCTGAAACATAGGGCGGGTGCTGGTTTTTTCATAAGAAGTTCCAGACTTCGAGCTGGTGTATTTTTCCTTTATTTCCTGCAATTGCTAAGGAGTCGCTCATGACAGCGTTTGGCACTCCATGTAAAGAAGATTGTGTGATTTTGTCGTAGTTGCGGCCTGTAGGATGTAGCGACTTCTATTTCTGAAACTGCCACAGTCTCAAGCGCCTTATCATCCATAGTTTTAGAAAGTTCTAATTGAGTGCCTCTGCACCCTTCTGCTGCAGAATTCATATGTAATAGCATTTGTGACGAACCCTCTTTGACTTGATCGATACAAGTGTCCCATGCATGGCCCGATGGTCACATAGAATTGTCAGGTGGAGTTGGCACCGCCACCCTGAGATCCTCCTTATCCGTCTTAACAAGGATGACGATGATGAGAATAATACGTAGCCGGCTAATGATCGTGAGAACTAAGAAGGACGGTGATCGCACCGGCAAAAGGCCAAAGAATGAAAAGGTAGCAGGGAAAATTTCTTTTACGCTTGCAGCTGAGTTGGTGTTCTGTATGTCGCCCATGAGCAAGGCGGCATTGTTGTTGTTGCTCACCCCGCTGCCGGCCATCCAGTTCAGCTCTTTGGGGTGCACTGAGCTCCTCACCGCCTTTGGAGTTACATCCATGGTGGATAAGGAGGAGCTCGTCGAGCATGACGCTATGCGGTCTGTGGTGTGATGGCCGACGAAGCCAGGCGGGCACTTTGCAGTATGCATCACCATGTTTTTTAAGTTGAGATCATGCTCTCCTTTGCAAGTTCTGTTTCATCAAGAATCATCATTATTATCGCCATTTGGCGTCATCTTGGTCATCATCCAACGAAAAGGAATCCATCAGCTCGGCATAGAAGTACCCCTTGTGTGAATCCATCACATTTGCTTCAAAGTAATGAAAACATAAACAAAAGTGTTATGACGTCCACCAAACACTTGTCGTCCAAGGCGTCCGCCATGGATGACATCGCCAGGGGCGAATGGTACCTGGGCGACATGCGGATGCTGGGGGGATGCAGTAGCAACATTGACAGTAAGGCAGCTGGGTGGAGCGGCAGAGGTCCTGCAAGGTCTAGGCGGTGTTCAGGGTTGCGGCAGTAGTTGCAGGCTCTGAGAGCGGAGACAGAGCAAAGGAGGAGGGACTGAGTGTGAAAAACCCAGGCTTCGGGCGGTTTTTTGAGTGGGTCCGGACTATAAGAGTGCGACGTGGTGGACATCCGGACTTCCCGAGACCTTTCTGATTTGGGATCCCACTACAGGATTACGACTGTTCAAAGTGGTTCAGTTAGATTTAAAATGCTAAGTTGGAGAAGTAAAAAGTGTTTGAAGCAGCAAATCCAAATATAGGTTTGAGCGTTTGCATTGGAGATGCACTTACAAATATACAATCGAAACACATCTAGTTTGGATTCGTATTCCTAATTGGAGCAGGGGTTCGGTGTGTTGCTTTTAACCGGCTTTGGGGTTTTCCATCTCCGGATGGTACTCATCATCTACCTACACTAGTATAACGCCCGTGCGTTGCCACGGGCTTTAAAAAATTTACTTGGTGCATATATAACATAATACATGTCAGATTTCATGTGTAGAAAATTGAACTTTACTTTACTTGCAATGTATATTTAGATAAAAATGCAATTCAACGACGTAGACTAACTCAGCTGATACACAAAATAAAAGGAAGTTGTTTAAAAATATAGAACAACTTTATCATGCACTCCATTACAAACAATAGATAACACCTGAACGCCTTTTTATGCAGTTTCTATCTAGGATTCTAGATAACACCTGGACGCCTTTTTATGCAGGTGCTATCTATCAAATGATGGGTCGTCTAACGGAGCATTTTCATTGTTATTATCCATTAGTTAAAGACAAAACATGGAGGATTTTGTTCCCTAAAATTAATGTTCCAAGATGCTGCAACCAGAAACTTGATTGCGTTACAGAATTGTGTGGAAAACTATTACATATGAAATTAGGAATTTGGAACCATACATGTTACCATTAGGAAATACTGCAGCAAAAGACATACGCAAAATACTACAGGATCACTAAGAGTACATACGCAGGGGCAGATACTCCCAATCACGGTTATAATAAGTTATAAAAAAGATTGTTTCATATTATTGAAAAAAAGTACATAAAATCAGGCGATCGAGCGGCTAAGAAATCTCACTGAAAAATATAAAAACAAAGTATTTTAACTCTTGAATAGATTTAGTGAATCCAGTGCTTGATTTATTGAAGATGCAAGGACAAATTCAAGTATTACCAAGGTGTTGGGATCTATGCCGAAAGGAATTTCAACTTCTGACAAGCTGTGACAAAAAGAATGATGGGGAATTAGGGGCACATGGCAAAGGCGCTTGGCTAAATTCAAGAAATCAAACAAATATCACAGGGTGGGGAAATTGATCTGATCTTGTCAGGGAAGATATTTACCTAATCAAACTAATATAATCCATTTTCGAAGAGAATTAGTCAAATCCTAGACTACTTTCGTCAACCAAATCAAGAACTGCATGTTTGCAAGAGGACACATACGAAGGGAAGAAGAATATCATACCTTGTAAGGGAAGAGCAATAAATCGACAAGTCGCCGGCGGGCTTGGAGGAGGCCCGGAGCACACTGTCTTCTCCACTCATTCGCGAGGCTGCGCCTCACCCTCCCAGAAACAAAACGACCTACATGCTCCCCTTTAATAGTATAGATTAAACTGTTGATTATTCCAGAAAGTAATAACCATAATTAAAAATACATACAAGGAAAAACAACAAAAATAGTCTTATACTCCCTCGGTTCCTAAATATTTGTCTTTTTAGAGATTTCAAATGGACTACCACATACGGATGTATATACACATATTTTAGAGTGTAGATTCACTTATTTTGCTCCGTATGTAGTCACTTGTTGAAATCTCTAAAAAGACAAATATTTAGGAACAGAGGGAGTATAATGCATTGCATACCTAGTTGATATGGAGGGGTTGGCAAGAACAGTCTGAGAACTGTGATATTTAGTTTTCACTCACATAAAACCTATAGGCTGACAAATAATAAGCTAATACATCATGTCCAAAATAATTGGCAAAGCATGTTAATTTCCAAAGGGAGCATCGTCAATACAATACGAACATTTGCATTTGTGCTCCATATGCATGACTGGCATGCCACGTAACGTCCATCAAACTTTGGTAATTATATTCAACCCTTTTCATATAAAGCACACCGTCATTGTAGGGAATTTATTATTAATGTCAGGTTCCATTGGATGTACTAATCTGACAACACAGTCAAAGAGAAGAAGTTTAGAATGGGTAGCCTCTATTAAGTAACAATATAACTTCCAGCACATAGTAGTGGGCTAGTTGGTGAAATAACCGTACCAAACTGCATGGAGAGTAGCCGTAATTCATAAGTATTATTAGGCGTGGTCAAAACTCAAGGAGGCCCATCTTAGCATTCCTTTAATCATTTTGAAGGTAATTCGCCGGTACTCAATCAAGTCGCCTTAATAGCAGCCATATATAGAAATGTGTTCTTACATATATGAGAAGAATAACTCGTTAGTAGTTGTAGCTCATTCCAAGAGGGAGATTTATTAAAAAAACAGAATAAATGTACTAAGTTTTTGCCCTTCAGATATCTTGGCATACAAATCCAGCATGTGTTATGGAACCTTGTAATGGGAGTGGTTTGCCAAGTCTTGAATTCATGGAAGAATCTTACGAAATAGGCTTTCGCCCCGCTATATAGATATAGCAACAACCCAATACAATCAAGAGTCCAATGCTGGGGCAAACAGCACAAGCACGCCCAAAAGAAGAAAAAGAGAAAGAAGAGAGAAAATAATGTCAACAACGTCGGATCGACGAAAATGATGATGACCCGCAACCGCTGCGCTCACCGGAGATTTACCACCTCGCTCCTAGCACCTTGAACCTCCGCATGCCAAGCAACACCTTCAAAAAGGAACACGACAACAATGACGCTACTGCCCGAACAAGTCCTAGGGTTTCCCCCGGTACGCGGACGGGCATGGGGAAGGGGAATACCCGATGCCCTTCAGGAAGGAACGGTGGCGCCCACGGGCGTCACCGCGTCGGTGCGGACATTTGGGGCCAAACAGGTTGCTTGACGGAAAGATTGAACAACATTATTTAACCTTCTTATTATCATTTCACTTATCTACATGTTCACAGGAAGAAGAAAATTAAGCTTAGCCAGTATAGCAAGTAGCACACTGCCGATATGAAATGTCGCTAAAGAGTAAGTCATGTAGCTTAGCCAGTATAGCAAGTAGCACACTACAGTTTACAAGAATCTTCCTATTTCTCATGGATTAAATAGACCAATTATTTTCAGCAATTCCGCAAACAGACACCTAACATTATGCCCTGCTTGCTAATTCTGAAGGATGCAATGTTAATGCATCAACAGTAAGTAGTATGCAGGCTTCTTGCAAATCTCAAATGAGTGTTTTCAATGTGGAAGATTACATTGATGTAGGCAATTACGGAAGCCAGCAAACATTTAGTTATATTTATGATGCTTGCTAATGTGGCTTCAGAAATAAAAAATCATGACAAGCGTTGCCCACTAGTAGAAAACGGAGCTTTAGCGCCGGTTTGTAAGGGTCTTTAGTGCCGGTTCCATAACCGGCACTAAAGGGTGGGCACTAAAGGCCCCCCCTCCCCCCCCCCCTTTTAGTACCGGTTCGTGCCGAACCGGCGCTAAAGTGCCACCACGTGGCGTGAGCTCGTGCCCTGGTATGGGGGACCTTTAGTACCGGTTGGTAACAAGCGTTACCAACCGGTAGGGTTTTTTTTGAATTTTTTTTTTGAAAATTTTGGAAAAAAAAATTTGAATTTTTTTTCGATTTTTAATTTTTCTGAATTATTTAATGATTTAGTCTCTAATCAGCTCTCTTAACTGCTCAAGTATGGATCACTCATTCCAAATCATCTAACTTCCCGACCGGTCACCCATCCATCTCACTACTCCAGCCCGAGCACGCTTAACTTTAGGTTCTATTCTCCTTCGTTTCCGAGTCTGCACTTGTTGTTTTCCTGACAATAGTAAGATGTCAATCCTATTAACCCTCAGAAGTTTAGCTTGAGCATGAAGTCACACATTTCACCGTTTGAGTTTGAAACTATTATTCTAAAAAAACAGTAATTATTTAGTAACGCTAATATTTCTTAAATAAGTTTGACCATAGTTTGACCACAGTTTGACCATAGTTTGACCAAAATTCAAAAAATTGAAATAATTATTTAGTAACACTAATATTCTTGAATAATTATGTAGTAACATTAATACTTCTTGAATAAGTAGTTTGACCAGATTTAACCAACATTTTTAAAAAAGACTGAAATTTAACCATATCTTTTTTTCCTTTTGGAATTTGAGGATTTTAAAAAATTCCAAACAGGCCGTAGGCCGTCTCCATCGGATGCGGACTTTCGTGCTGAATTTTTTGATATATTATACGTTTTTTCCGACATCGTATGCAAAAGTTATAGCCGTTTTACATTTTCCCTACACTTTTTGCAAAACATGTCCAAATTGTAGTTTTCAAATTTTCCTAACTAGTAGATGTAGTAATATAACTACCTCTCGAAGGATTTTATTTTTTGAAGTTTTTATCATTTTCTTTTGATTTTTTTCAGAACTGAAATGGCGACAGACGAGGGGGGGGGGGGTAGAGTTTGAAAATTGCCCCATAGTGCCGGTTTGTGTCATAAACCGGTACTATAGGTCAGACCCCTTTAGTACCGGTTCATGGCACGAACCGGTACTAAAGGTGATCGTGGAGCCCCGGCCTGACGCCAGCCTGCCACCACCCCTTTAGTACCGGTTCGTGCCACGAACCGGTACTAAAGGTTCAACACGAGCCGACATTAATGCAAATCCGTTCGAACCGGCACTAATGGTACCATTAGTACCGGGCCAAAATCAAACCGGCACTAATGTGCTTCACATTTGACCCTTTTTCTACTATTGGCCTAACCTCTGAATTAGCTCACCAATTGCTTCTTGTAAACTGCATCTGAAGCCTTCACAATGTCTTGGATAAGGATACACAAACCCCACAGTCTTTCCTTGATAAAATGAAATGAAAAGGTAAGAGTTGTGGGTAAGGTCAGTTCAGGGAGGGATGGAACGACGAAACGAATGAAACGATAATTAAATAGAACATGATCAAATGCCCGTCTTTCATTAGACTCACTCTGGTTTCAAGCGGTGCACATCATAGTTACTTCATGGTTCTAATCTAAAATGCAGCCCTAATTCACTGGCAAATGGCAGACCGAATACAAAATTTTACAAATATCATTTTACATACAAAAACTAAAATCACAACAAAGGGTCATTTTTTCGTTAGTTGGAACAGAGGGCCAGTTCAGGGTCAAACATTCCAAATACTACACTAAGAAACCTAGCGTGGCCTTCTAGTTTATAAAAGGATAGGAAATGAATGCTCAAATAGACTTCTACACTGATAATTTAATTTGTGAATGACAAAAAAATTACGGATTGATATTTTAATTTGGAAAGGACAAAAAATGATATACCATTTTTCAGTGTTGAACACAACTGAATGGAAAACAATCCACCAATTCCTTGCCACGGCTAACATACCTATAGTATACTTGCCACGGCACCAAAATCCGGCTCAAGAGACATCTCTCTCCTGCAAAGCTTTCAAGCTATCAAATCCGGTTCAACATCCAGCTCAAGGTAAATTTGTTTCTTACAAAGCTTTGAAGCTCTCAATATCCGGTTTAAAGTTGCGGTTCAAAAAGAATTAATCTCTTGCAAGATTTGAGTTCTCAGAAAAAAAAGATTGCCAAAGAGAACTTGCTGCCATAATGCGTGGTTTAAACATGGGTATCCTGCCTTACAGCTTATCTTATTATGGTCACTTGGGGGCTTCCTGCTCATCGAGCATAGCTGTCGGTACCCTCTTGATCGGTGCAATACTAATATATGGTCACTTGGGGGCTTCCTGTTCAAACATAGGTCGTATTCGAACCAAAGAGAACATAGTTGTCGTAACCCTTTTGATCGGCGCAAAGCCAAACTCACTAGGGGGCTTCTTGATCGTATCTGAATCATAGCTTAACCCCTTTTGGGTCCGACTTGAATCGTATTCGAATCAGGGTCGTTAAAAACCTCTCAAGGTCATTTGGGGGCTTCCTGTTCAAACATAGGTCGTATTCGAACCAAAGAGAACATAGCTGTCGGTACCCTCTTGATCGGCGCAACGCCAAAGCCACTGGGGGCTATATGATCGTATTCGAATCTTAGCTCAACCCCTTTGGAACGGTTTTCTGATCGTATACGAATCAGAAGGCTTAAATTTTTAAAAGTCTTTTTTGTGAACAATTTTGGTTTTTGACTTGAGACTTTTTTGGATTATATCTCAAATGTATATGAGTGGTTTATACTTAACCTGGCTTGACTTTTCGACTATAAGTCGCCAGCTTATGACAATCATCATCTATGTAGAAGCATTGGCTTCTAAGGATTGGGTCATCACCCTTATTGCACAGGTCATGTAAACCGGCAGTACAAAATCAATATCACAGTGGTTATATGTGAGGTATTATGACCCGCCCTGCGGTAAACCGCCAAGAGTTCTTGTGATCTACTTGTGTGCAGGGTAAGACTACATTTGGGTGGTTACCCGCCCTGGTTTTTGACGTTAAGTAGCCAGGGCATATGTTGTTTAAACTCTGCAGGATTTACAGAGCTATGACTTACATAAATGATTAAGTTCAAGCCCATCATCAAAGATTGAAATTGATGTATCAAAAGGGTTATCAATTCTTGATTTTCTCAAAGGCTATAAGCCGTCGGGTTACAAAAATTCCGGCTTACAATGAAGGCGTATTAAATCGCCACCGGCCAAGAGCCGCCGGGTATTTAAAACTCCGGATTTACTTGTCAAACAGATAAGGTATTTGAATCTTTAAATAGCCAAACTTGACTGGATTTTTATTATGATATTGAATGATTAAGGTTTTCAAACCGGGTTATTCAAATCTTCAGTAGCCAACATGGCTGGATTTTTATTATGGTTATCAGTAACTAATATTATTGAGGTTTTCAAAGTCGCTTCAGCGCATTGGCTATTATTTTATCAATGGATATGATTTATTCTACAAGAAAGGAATAGTCCCGAGTCGCTGCAGGCTTACGACCCGACACTTGGGGGCTACATTATTCAAATTGAGATTACATCAAATATGCAAGTCTCATGTCACTGCCAGCATGCACCATGGCACTTGGGGGCTAATGCAAAGACAATTTTACTGGCCTTATTGAAGACCCGACTCATCACATCATAACGAGTCGGCCCTTGGGGGCTACCAATTGCTCCTGTCAACAATTCAAGGTACATAAGTTTTATTTCCTTATATTGAAGGGTCCATTACTCAGTTGGTAAAGCACAAAGCTCTTAACCTTGTGGACGTGGGTTCAAGCCCCATGATGGGGGTTACATCATATGATGTTCTTTTCAAAGAAGTATATATAAAGTCCCAGCTCAGTGTTATCTTACTGAGCCGGCCCTTGGGGGCTATACGTTGTTGTTCAAGTCTATATGATCATATTTATAAAGTCCCTGCTCATTATTGCATAACAACCCGGCACTTGGGGGCTACATATATGGAGTATTCAGTCTTTACTAGTGACTAAGATGAACAACATGGATTTCTTCAAAGTGGCAGTATTTATATTGAAGCAAGTCTTAAGTCATCACTTTGTTTCTGCTCAAGACTTGGGGGCTACAGGTAATATGGATATAAGGGAGAAAAATCTTCAAATTCTCAGTTTTGAGTAAACCAGATTGACCCGGTGTTACCAATAACTATGACCCGGCGTCGGCAACAATTATGACCCAGTGCTATCAATATTGACAAACCGGATATTTTGGCAATGATAAACCGGCAAGTTTTACAAGCCGGCTGAAAGTCAGATGAGTTTTTCAAGACCAATATTTTTTAAGCCGGCACTTTGTGAAGGAAATATGCCCTAGAGGCAATAATAAAGTTATTATTTATTTCCTTATATCATGATAAATGTTTATTATTCATGCTAGAATTGTATTAACTGGAAACATAATACATGTGTGAATACATAGACAAACAGAGTGTCACTAGTATGCCTCTACTTGACTAGCTCGTTAATCAAAGATGGTTATGTTTCCTAACCATGGAGAAAGAGTTGTTATTTGATTAACGGGATCACATCATTAGTTGAATGATCTGATTGACATGACCCATTCCATTAGCTTAGCACCCGATTGTTTAGTATGTTTCTATTGCTTTCTTCATGACTTATACATGTTCCTATGACTATGAGATTATGCAACTCCCGTTTGCCGGAGGAACACTTTGTGTGCTACCAAACGTCACAACATAACTGGGTGATTATAAAGGACCTCTACAGGTGTCTCCAAAGGTACATGTTGGGTTGGCGTATTTCGAGATTAGGATTTATCACTCCGAATGTCGGAGAGGTATCTCTGGGCCCTCTCGGTAATGCACATCACTTAAGCCTTGCAAGCATTGCAACTAATGAGTTAGTTGCGGGATGATGTATTACGGAACGAGTAAAGAGACTTGCCGGTAACGAGATTGAACTAGGTATTGGATACCGACGATCGAATCTCAGGCAAGTAACATACCGATGACAAAGGGAACAACGTATGTTGTTATGCGGTCTGACCGATAAAAGATCTTCGTAGAACATGTAGGAGCCAATATGGGCATCCAGGTCCCGCTATTGGTTATTGACCGGAGACGTGTCTCGGTCATGTCTACATTGTTCTCGAACCGTAGGGTCCGCACGCTTAAGGTTTCGATGACAGTTATATTATGAGTTTATGAGTTTTGATGTACCGAAGGAGTTCGGAGTCCCGGATGAGATCGGGGACATGACGAGGAGTCTCGAAATGGTCGAGACGTAAAGATCGATATATTGGACGACTATATTCGGACATCGGAAAGGTTCCGAGTGATTCGGGTATTTTTCGAAGTACCGGGGAGTTACGAGAATACGGGGGGAGATGTATTGGGCCTTATTGGGCCATACGGGAAAGAGAGAGTGGTTGCCTAGGGCAGGCCTCGCGCCCCCCCAAGGCCTAGTCCGAATTGGACTAGGGGGAGGGGCTGCGCCCCCTCCTTCCTTTCCTTCTTCCTTCCCCTTCCTTGGCTCCTACTCCTACTACATGGAAGGGCTCCTAGTTGGACTAGGAAACGGGGAATCCTACTCCCGGTGGGAGTAGGACTCCCTTAGGGCGCGCCATAGAGAGGGCCGGCCCTCCCCTCCTCCACTCCTTTATATACGGGGGCAGGGGGCACCCCATAGACACACAAGTTGATCTTCGTGATCGTTCCTTAGCCGTGTGCGGTGCCCCCCTCCACCATATTTCACCTCGGTCATATTGTAGCAGTGCTTAGGCGAAGCCCTGCGACGGTTGAACATCAAGATCGTCACCACGCCGTCGTGCTGACGGAACTCCTCCCCGAAGCTTTGCTGGATCGGAGCTGGGGAGCGTCATCGAGCTGAACGTGTGCCAAGAACTCGGAGGTACCGGAGTAACAGTGCTTGGATCAGTTGGACCGGGAAGACGTACGACTACTTCCTCTATGTTGCATCAACACTTCCACTTCGGTCTATGAGGGTACGTAGACAACACTCTCCCATCTCGTTGCTATGCATCACCATGATCTTGCGTGTGTGTAGGAATTTTTTTGAAATTACTACGTTCCCCAACAGTGGTATCCGAGCCTAGGTTTTTATGGTTTGATGTTATATGCACGAGTAGAACACAAGTGAGTTGTGGGTGATATAAGTCATACTGCTTACCAGCATGTCATACTTTGGTTCGGCGGTATTGTTGGATGAAGCGGCCCGGACCGACATTACACGTACGCTTACGCGAGACTGGTTCTACCGCCGTGCTTTGCACACAGGTGGCTGGCGGGTGTCAGTTTCTCCAACTTTAGTTGAACCGAGTGTGGCTACGCCCGGTCCGTGCGAAGGTTAAAACAGCACCAACTTGACAAATTATCGTTGTGGTTTTGATGCGTAGGTAAGATTGGTTCTTGCTTAAGCCCGTAGCAGCCACGTAAAACTTGCAACAACAAAGTAGAGGACGTCTAACTTGTTTTTGCAGGGCATGTTGTGATGTGATATGGTCAAAACGTGATGAGATATAAGTTGTTGTATGAGATGATCATGTTTTGTTGAAGTTATCGGCAACTGGCAAAAGCCTTATGGTTGTCTCTTTATTGCATAAGATGCAAGTGCCAAATAATTGCTTTACTTTATCGCTATGCGATAGCAATAGTTGCAAGAGCAATAGTTGGCGAGACGACCATGTGATGACATATTGATATAGATTAAGATGATGGAGATCATGGTGTCATGCCGGTGACGATGGAAATCATGACGATGCTTTGGAGATGGAGATCAAAGGCACAAGATGATGATGGCCATATCATGTCACATATTTTGATTGCATGTGATGTTTATCTTTTATGCATCTTATCTTCCTTTGATTGACGGTAGCATTATAAGATGATCCCTCACTAAATTTCAAGATAAAAGTGTTCTCCCTGAGTATGCACCGTTGCCAAAGTTCATCGTGCCCAGACACCACGTGATGATCGGGTGTGATAAGCTCTACGTCCATCTACAACAGGTGCAAGCCAGTTTTGCACACGCAGAATACTCAGGTTAAACTTGACGAGCCTAGCATATGCAGATATGGCCTCGGAACACTGAGACCGAAAGGTCGAGCGTGAATCATATAGTAGATATGATCAACATAGTGATGTTCACCATTGAAAGCTACTCCATTTCACGTGATGATCGGTTATGGTTTAGTTGATTTGGATCACGTGATCACTTAGAGGATTAGAGGGATGTCTATCTAAGTGGGAGTTCTTAAGTAATATGATTAATTGAACTTTAATTTATCATGAACTTAGTCCTGGTAGTATTAGCATATCTATGTTGTAGATCAATAGCTCGCGTTGTTGCTTTCATATGTTTATTTTGATATGTTCCTAGAGAAAAATTGTGTTGAAAGATGTTAGTAGCAATGATGCGGATTGGATCCGTGATCTGAGGTTTATCCTCATTGCTGCACAGAAGAATTATGTCCTTGATGCACCGCTAGGTGACAGACCTATTGCAGGAGCAGATGCAGACGTTATGAACGTTTGGCTAGCTCAATATGATGACTACTTGATAGTTTAGTGCACCATGCTTAACGGCTTAGAATCGGGACTTCAAAGACGTTTTGAACGTCATGGACCATATGAGATGTTCCAGGAGTTGAAGTTAATATTTCAAGCAAATACCCGAGTTGAGAAATATGAAGTCTCCAACAAGTTCTATAGCTAAAAGATGGAGGAGAATAGCTCAAGCAGTGAGCATGTGCTCAGATTGTCTGGGTACTACAATCACTTGAATCAAGTGGGAGTTAATCTTCCAGATAAAATAGTGATTGACAGAATTCTCTAGTCACCATCACCAAGTTAGTAGAACTTCGTGATGAACTATAATATGCAAGGGATAACGGAAACAATTCCCAAGCTCTTCGTGATGCTGAAATCGACGAAGGTAGAAATCAAGAAAAACATCAAGTGTTGATGGTTAACAAGACCACTAGTTTCAAGAAAAGGGCAAAGGGAAGAAGGGGAACTTCAAGAAGAACAGCAAGCAAGTTGCTGCTCAAGTGAAGAAGCCCAAGTCTGGTCCTAAGCCTGAGACTAAGTGCTTCTACTGCAAAGGGACTGGTCACTGGAAGCAGAACTGCCCCAAGTATTTGGCGGATAAGAAGGATGGCAAAGTGAACAAAAGTATATTTGATATACATGTTATTGATGTGTACTTTACTAGTGTTTATAGCAACCCCTCAGTATTTGATACTGGATCAGTTGCTAAGAGTAGTAACTCGAAACAGGAGTTGCAGAATAAACAGAGACTAGTTAAGGGTGAAGTGACGATGTGTGTTGGAAGTAGTTCCAAGATTGATATGATCATCATCGCACACTCCCCTATACTTTCGGGATTAGTGTTGAACCTAAATAAGTGTTATTTGGTTTTTGCGTTGAGCATGAATATGATTTGATCATGTTTATTGCAATACGGTTATTCATTAAAGTCAGAGAATAATTGTTGTTCTGTTTACATGAATAAAACCTTCGATGGTCATACACCCAATGAAACAAGTTCGTTGGATCTCGATCGTAGTGATACACATATTCATAATATTGAAACCAAAAGATGCAAAGTTAATAATGATAGTGCAACTTATTTGTGGCACTGCCGTTTAAGTCATATTGGTGTAAAGCGCATGAAGAAACTACATGCTGATGGGCTTTTGGAATCACTTGATTATGAATCACTTGATGCTTGCGAACCATGCCTTATGGGCAAGATGACTAAAACGCCGTTCTCCGGAACAATGAAGCAAGCAACAGATTTGTTGGAAATCATACATACTGATGTATGTGGTCTGATGAATATTAAGGCTTGCAGCAGGTATCATTATTTTCTGACCTTCACAGATGATTTGAGCAGATATGGGGATATCTACTTGATGAAACATAAGTCTGAAACATTTGAACAGTTCAAATAATTTCAGAGTGAAGTGGAAAATCATCGTGACAAGAAAATAAAAGTTTCTACGATATGATCGCAGAGGTAAAATATTTGAGTTACGAGTTTGGCCTTCAATTAAAACAATGTGAAATAGTTTCACTACTCACGCCACCTGGAACACCATAGTGTAATGGTGTGTCCGAACGTCATAACCGTACTTTATTAGATATAGTGCGATCTATGATGTCTCTTACCGATCTACCACTATCGTTTTGGGGTTATGCATTAGAGACAGCTGCATTCACGTTAAATAGGGCACCATCTAAATCCGTTGAGACGACACCGTGTGAACTATGGTTTGGCAAGAAACCTAAGCTGTCGTTTCTTAAAGTTTGGAGTTGCGATGCTTATGTGAAAAAGTTTCATCTCGATAAGCTCAAACTCAAATCGGAGAAATATGTCTTCATAGGATACCCAAAGGAGACAGTTGGGTACACCTTCTATCACAGATCCGAAGGCAAGACATTCGTTGCTAAGAATGGATCCTTTCTAGAGAAGGAGTTTCTCTCGAAAGAAGTGAGTGGGAGGAAAGTAGAAAACTTGATAAGGTAATTGTACCTTCTCCCTTATTGGAAAATAGTTCATCACAGAAATCTGTTCCTGTGACTACTACACCAATTAGTGAGGAAGCTAATGATGATGATCATGTAACTTCAGATCAAGTTACTACCGAATCTCGTAGGTAAACCAGAGTGAGATCCGCACCAGAGTGGTACGGTAATCCTATTCTGGAGGTCATGTTACTTGACCATGACGAACCTACGAACTATGAGGAAGCGATGATGAGCCCAGATTCCGATAAATGGCTTGAGGCCATGAAATCTGAGATAGGATCCATGTATGAGAACAAAGTGTGGACTTTGGTGGACTTGCCCGAGGATCGGCAAGCCATTGATAATAAATGGATCTTCAAGAGGAAGACGGACACGGATAGTAGTGTTACTATCTACAAAGCTAGAATTGTCGCAAAAGGTTTTCGACAAGTTCAAGGTGTTGACTACGATGAGAGTTTCTCACTCGTATCTATGCTTAAGTCTGTCCGAATCATGTTAGCAATTGCCGCATTTTATGAAATCTGGCAAATGGATAAACAAAACTGCATTCCTTAATGGATTTATTAAAGAAGAGTTGTATGTGATGCAACAAGATGGTTTTGTCAATCCTAAAGGTGCTAACAAAATATGCAAGCTCCAGCGATCCATTTATGGACTGGTGCAAGCATCTCGGAGTTGGAATATACGCTTTGATAAGTTGATCAAAGCATATAGTTTTATACAGACTTGCGGTGAAGCCTGTATTTACAAGAAAGTGAGTGGGAGCACTACAACATTTCTGATAAGTATATGTGAATGACATATTGTTGATCGGAAATAATGTAGAATTATTCTGCAAAGCATAAAGGAGTGTTTGAAAGGAGTTTTTCAAAGAAAGACCTCGGTGAAGCTGCTTACATATTGAGTATCAAGATCTATAGAGATAGATCAAGACGCTTGATAAGTTTTTTCAATGAGTACATACCTTGACAAGATTTTGAAGTAGTTCAAAATGGAACAGTCAAAGAAAAAGTTTCTTGCCTGTGTTACAAGGTGTGAAGTTGAGTAAGACTCAAAGCCCGACCACGGCAGAAGATAGAAAGAGAATGAAAGTCATTCCCTATGCCTCAGTCATAGGTTCTATAAAGTATGCCATGCTGTGTACCAGATCTATTGTATACCATACACTGTGTTAAGAGAGGGAGTACAATAGTGATCTAGGAGTAGATCAATGGACAGCGGTCAAAATTATCCTTACTGGAATAAGGATATGTTTCTCGATTACGGAGGTGACAAAAGGTTCGTCGTAAAGGGTTACGTCGATGCAAGTTTTGACACTGATCCAGATGACTCTAAGTCTCAATCTGGATACATATTGAAAGTGGGAGCAATTAGCTAGAGTAGCTCCATGCAGAGCATTGTTGACATAGAAATTTGCAAAATACATGCGGATCTGAATGTGGCAGACCCGTTGACTAAACTTCTCTCACAAGCAAAACATGATCACTTTTTGGGTCTTAATCACATAGCGATGTGAACTAGATTATTGAATCTAGTAAACCCTTTGGGTGTTAGTCACATGGAGATGTGAACCAATCACATAAAGATGTGAACTATTGATGTTAAATCACATGGCGATGTGATCTAGATTATTGACTCTAGTGCAAGTGGGAGACTGAAGGAAATATGCCCTAGAGGCAATAATAAAGTTATTATTTATTTCCTTATATCATGATAAATGTTTATTATTCATGCTAGAATTGTATTAACCGGAAACATAATACATGTGTGAATACATAGACAAACAGAGTGTCACTAGTATGCCTCTACTTGACTAGCTCGTTAATCAAAGATGGTTATGTTTCCTAACCATGGACAAAGAGTTGTTATTTGATTAACGGGATCACATCATTAGTTGAATGATCTGATTGACATGACCCATTCCATTAGCTTAGCACCCGATCGTTTAGTATGTTGCTATTGCTTTCTTCATGACTTATACATGTTCCTATGACTATGAGATTATGCAACTCCCGTTTGCCGGAGGAACACTTTGTGTGCTACCAAACGTCACAACGTAACTGGGTGATTATAAAGGAGCTCTACAGGTGTCTCCAAAGGTACATGTTGGGTTGGCGTATTTCGAGATTAGGATTTGTCACTCCGAATGTCGGAGAGGTATCTCTGGGCCCTCTCGGTAATGCACATCACTTAAGCCTTGCAAGCATTGCAACTAATGAGTTAGTTGCGGGATGATGTATTACGGAACGAGTAAAGAGACTTGCCGGTAACGAGATTGAACTAGGTATTGGATACCGACGATCGAATCTCAGGCAAGTAACATACCGATGACAAAGGGAACAACGTATGTTGTTATGCGGTCTGACCGATAAAGATCTTCGTAGAATATGTAGGAGCCAATATGGGCATCCAGGTCCCGCTATTGGTTATTGACCGGAGACGTGTCTCGGTCATGTCTACATTGTTCTCGAACCGTAGGGTCCGCACGCTTAAGGTTTCGATGACAGTTATATTATGAGTTTATGAGTTTTGATGTACCGAAGGAGTTCGGAGTCCCGGATGAGATCGGGGACATGACGAGGAGTCTCGAAATGGTCGAGACGTAAAGATCGATATATTGGACGACTATATTCGGACATCGGAAAGGTTCCGAGTGATTCGGGTATTTTTCGGAGTACCGGGGAGTTACGGGAATACGGGGGGAGAAGTATTGGGCCTTATTGGGCCATACGGGAAAGAGAGAGGGGCTGCCTAGGGCAGGCCGCGCGCCCCCCCAAGGCCTAGTCCGAATTGGACTAGGGGGAGGGGCTGCGCCCCCTCCTTCCTTCCCTTCTCCCTTCCCCTTCCTTGTCTCCTACTCCTACTACATGGAAGGACTCCTAGTTGGACTAGGAAAGGGGGAATCCTACTCCCGGTGGGAGCAGGACTCCCCTAGGGCGCGCCATAGAGAGGGCCGGCCCTCCCCTCCTCCACTCCTTTATATACGGGGGCAGGGGGCACCCCATAGACACACAAGTTGATCTTCGTGATCGTTCCTTAGCCGTGTGCGGTGCCCCCCTCCACCATATTCCACCTCGGTCATATTGTAGCAGTGCTTAGGCGAAGCCCTGCGACGGTTGAACATCAAGATCGTCACCACGCCGTCGTGCTGACGGAACTCCTCCCCGAAGCTTTGCTGGATCGGAGCCCAGGGAGCGTCATCGAGCTGAATGTGTGCCAAGAACTCGGAGGTACCGGAGTAACGGTGCTTGGATCGGTTGGACCGGGAAGACGTACGACTACTTCCTCTACGTTGCATCAACGCTTCCGCTTCGGTCTACGAGGGTACGTAGACAACACTCTCCCATCTCGTTGCTATGCATCACCATGATCTTGCGTGTGCGTAGAATTTTTTTTGAAATAACTACATTCCCCAACACTTTGGAAGCCGATTCAAGTGGATTATTTATTACAATATTTCTCTATAAGATACCAATGTCTGCAAATTCGCTCTGAAGCTGGCCTATTGACCCGGATTTCTCAAAAGAAGTATCTAGATTTTTTCCATTGACAAAGTTGAAACATATCTGCTAAGAAGATTTGCTATGAGTTCATGGGCATGTATCAAGAAGGAAATGACAAGGACTTAAAGATGATCAGGTGCCGGTTCAGGAAAATATTTAACCCAGAGCACAACCTATCAAGTTTGTTCTTGTGTTTATTTTACAGGATCAGTTTAATATGGATAAATCCAAATTAAACTAGGGGCTAATGTCGGGGATATACCCCGCGGTATGACCAGGCCAGAATCATGACCCGACCGAGCTTGGCGACTCACCAGAGACCTGGCTGGAGCTTGGCGACTCACTGACGATCCGCCCGAACATGGCGGTTTACATGTAACCCGCCGGGATATTGTGACTCACTAGAGACCCGGCGGGCGGATCAGACGGACAACAAAGCCCAAGGCCTAGCAGGCCGGCTTATACTCTGGTGGGCGGGCTTAAAGAGGAAAGGGATGACGAATATTTCCTTTACGAGGAAGCAAGACCCGGACTTGTATTCAACTTGTGAGAAAGGATAGACTAGTCCTAGTTCTACTAGGACTCCACATGTAACCCGCCCCTTCAACATATATAAGGAGGGGCAGGGCTCCCAAAGAGGGATAGAAAAGAATATCTAGGGCTAGACACAAAGAGCCGGCTGACCGGCGAGTCCCTCAAAGTCATAATGAGACCTAGCCACAAACAACATGTAGGGTTATTATCGGATGATGTTTCCCGGGGCCCGAAGCTGTCTAAACCCTTGTCTTGTGTTGCATCTCTCGATCCCGCTCAACCCTTATCAAGCTACAACATAGATGCGTTGGCCTCGCGACTAAGTCCTCACACTAAGGACATCTGCCGTGACAATTAATTCCATGACAACTCCCGATTACACATCTCTTCGTATTTTTGGTTGTGCTTGTTGGCCAAATCTTAGACCCTATAATACACGCAAACTTGTGTTTCGTTAAAAAAATGTGTCTTTTTAGGATACAGTCCCATGCACAAAGGGGTCAAGTGTCTTGATGTCTCTACTGGTAGGGTTTATATCTCGAGAGATGTCATCTTTGATGAATCTGTTTTCCCTTTCGAATCACTTCATCCAAATGTCGGTGCTCTCCTTCGAAAAGAAATATTGCTTCTACCAGATTTTGATCAAGGGGGTGATAACAATTGTGCTAACCAAACTGATGAAAATACTCCTGCCTCTACTCCTGCTGTTATGCCTGTGTAGGTATCTGAAGAAAATTTGGTTCAAAATGATCAAAATCATGAAAACCAGGTGTTATTTCATGTGAATGGGGAAGAAGAGGCACGCGCAGTAAACGATGATGATCCGGCGGCGCCTGCCACACCCGTGCGCCTGACCGCCTCGGATCGTTCGCCCAACAGCAGCAGCGGTCGGGCTGACTAGGGGACAGTGACGGGCCAATCCGCTGACAGGGCGCGGGCCACGCACATGCACTCAGAGACGGGCCCGACAGAGCGCGGCCAATCCGCGGGCAGTACGCGGGCCGAGCGCATGCAGCCAATGGGTGCCTCTGCACGCATGCGTCCGATAGCAACAGCAGGATCCTCTGCGGACAAAAATTTTGCAGCTCAGGATAGATTCATCTCAGGATCTGTCACACCAATGACCACAGGATCTTCTGCCTCTGCCGAGTCTGCACATGTGGAAGGCTCATCTGGATCTTCTGTGGATAGTTAAATTGTGCCGTTATCTGTGCAACAACAACAACAACAACAACAACAACAACAACAACAACTACTACTACTACTACTACTACTACTACTACTACAACAACAACAACAACAACAACAACAACAACTTGCCACTACTTCAAGGGTTATGACCCGTTTACAAAAAGGTATTCGAAATCCAAAAATAAGGAAGGATGGCACTATACCATATGGCATGTTGTGTATTTCAGGTGAACCAGCAAAATTAAGTGATGCACTTGGAGATCCTAAGTGGAAAAGGTTATGGATGAAGAATATGGTGCTCTCATGAAGAATAAAACATGGCACTTGGTGCCGAGCCAAAGAGGTAAAAATATCATTGATTGCAAGTGGGTTTACAGAATCAAGAGAAAAGCAGATGGCTCTATTGATAGGTACAAAGCACGTCTAGTTGCAAAAGGATTTAAGCAACGCTATGGTATTGGTTATGAGGATACTTTTAGTCCTGTTGTGAAAGCTGCTACCATAAGGCTTGTGCTAGCCATTGCTGTTTCCAGGGGATGGAGTCTTAGACAGCTAGACGTTCAGAATGCGCTTTTGCATGGTGTTCTGGAAGAGGAGGTCTATATGAGGCAACCACCAGGGTATGAAAATCAACAAGCACCGCATTATGTTTGCAAACTTGACAAAGCTCTTTATGGTCTGAAACAGTCTCCTAGAGCATGGTTCTCGAGGCTGAGCTTATAATTGAAGCGTCTTGGTTTTGTTGCGTCCAAGGCTGACACGTCTCTCTTCATTTATAGCAAAGCAAATACAGTCATGTTTGTGCTAATTTATGTTGATGATATCATAGTTGCAAGCTCCTCACAAAATGCCACTAATGCTCTCTTGCGTGATTTAAGTTCAGAATTTGACTTGAAAGATCTTGGTGATTTACACTTCTTCCTAGGCATTGAAGTTAAGAAGGTTCAAGATGGCATAATGTTGAGTCAAGAAAAATATGCTGCTGAACTTCTAACTCGTATGGGAATGAAGGATTGAAAGCCTTCACCTACTCCATTGTCTTCTTCAGAACAACTTTCATCACATGAAGGAGAACCACTTAAAGAAGAGGAAAGCACAAAATATAGAAGCACTATTGGGGCACTACAATACTTGACTTTGACGAGACCAGACATATCTTTTGCTGTAAACAAGGTTTGTCAATATCTGCATGCTCCTACTTCTACTCATTGGTCAGCTGTCAAGAGGATTGTACGGTACATTAAGCACACTGTGAGTTTGGGACTTCAATTCAGACGTTCTAGTTCTTCACTTGTTAGTGCTTTCTCTGATGCTGACTGGGCAGGATGTGTTGATGATAGAAAGTCAACGAGAGGATTTGCAGTATTCTTTGGTCCAAATCTTATTTTCTGGAGTGCTAGAAAACAAGCTACAGTATCAAGGTCAAGTACCGAGGCTGAGTACAAATCATTAGCAAATGCCATTGCTGAAATCATTTGGGTGGAATCATTGCTTGATGAATTGGGAATTAAGCATCGTCGTGTTCCATGTTTATGGTGTGATAATTTGGGAGCCACCTATCTCTCTGCTAATCCAGTTTTTCATGAAAGGACTAAACATATAGAAATTGATTTTCATTTTGTGCGGGAAAGAGTGGCAGAGAAGAAGTTGGACATAAGATTCATTCCATCCAAGGATCAAGTAGCAGATGGATTTACTAAATCTTTGCCGGTCAAGCTCTTTGAAGAATTCAAGAAAAATCTTAACATAGGATAGTTTAGATTAAGAGAGGGTGTTAGAGTTTGAGTACTATACATAATGTAATCTGAAACTATCTCTCTCTCCCGTAGCCTTCCCTATCTCCTTGTATTAGCAGGATTCCTAATCCTTTCCCTGTACTCCACGACAAGGTTTTTGTCCCAAATAAATAAACAGTTGCGGCTCCCTTACAAGGGAGTAGGAACGCTTTCATCAAATCTAATAAGGGGATTGCGGCGGTAGCGGCGGACTCCGAGAGCGGAGGAGGAGCAGTAGGGTATGAAAAAACACATTGGGTGGGTCTAGATCGTCAGAGCCCAACATGATAGCCATCCAGGCCCCTCTAGAGGTCCTCCGATTTGTGGTCGTACTATAGGATTTCGAACGTCCAGATCAGCTTGACTCAATTTAGACAGTGGCATTTGGAGGTCTGAGGAGGTCTGAAAATGTGTGGATCGTGAAATCGAAACGTATACGAAGGTTGTGTGTTCACGCGTTAGAGACGCGCTTGCAAATATACAATCCGAACCCGTACTATTTTCCATTAGTGTATTCCTACTTGTATACATAAGGTTATAAACTCTGAAATTTAGGATAGTAAAACTGAGCCTAAATGGAGCCCTCCCACGACTTGATAGTTTCTGGCCGTTCGTTCGCTGGATGAGCTGATCTGGGCCTTTAGGCCAACTTCACCGTGCGACCCCATTCTGTTCGGATGCGTCCGTTTGGGGACGAATCAGACGGCCCAGCGCACGGGAGCAAATGAACTTTTGTCTGTTTTCTGTCCGCTTTCGACCCATCCCGACCCATGTTTGCGCCGAATTTTGGGTCAAACGGACAGCACGCGGACGGGCAGGACGCGCGCTTGTCCTCCTCTGGCCCGCCTACGGGTCGAACAAAGCAACCCCCTCCCACGTCCATTTGTGGCGCCATTTCCATCCAACCCCTCCCACGTCCCGCCGCCCCCTCCCTCCCCCGTCCATGGCCGACGCCCAACCGAATTCGGGCAGCCTGGCCGTCGACCCGCCCGGAAAGGTCAAGAAGAAGGCGACAAGGCGCCAAGGAAGCCGCGGTCGGAGTGCACGCTGGAGGAGCTCGCCAAGTCGGACGCGGAATCGGCAAAGAGGAGGAACCGGAGGGCGGTCGTCAAGGGCAATGCCGCCGCAGCCAAGTTCGCCGCCGAGCGCGATGCGATGGAGGCCGCGCGACGCAAGGCCGAGGTCGAGGAGAAGGAGGCCATCGTCAACAAAGCGCACGCCCTCCTCATGCTGGGCATTTGTCGTCTGGCGGGGTTCTCTGTAGCGGCCGTCGGTCCGGCGAGCACAGGCTCGTCGGTCGCCCGGCCTCCTCACTACCAGTCGCCGACGTAGCGGACCACGCCTATGTCGCCCGGCTTTCCCCGCCCAGGCACGATGGCCAGACCCGTTTCTCGAGGTCGTCAGACATTGGCGTTATCGCGCCGTCCATCCCGCGCCCCTCGGCCGTCATCGACCTCAACATCACGCCGGGGTCCAGCAGCGGCGGCCGGCCGTCCGTCGAGATGCAAAGGAAGCAAGCACGGCCACCGTTTACGGGCACCATGTCGTCCCCCCGCGTCTTGTTCGACGGAATGCCCACCCCAACGCCACCGGTCGACGACCCCTTATACAACCAGTTCATGGAGGACGTGATCTTCGAGGGTGGGCATGGCCATGCCTACGATCCCGAAGAGACCCAAAGTCAGGATGGCCACGCCCTGTACGTTGCCGATGAAGAGGCCGACGACCCTGCTGACTACGACCATGATGACTCATGGCATGAAGACGATGACATCTATTGCGAAGGTGATGGTGATGAAGAAGAAGGCAATGACATTGATATTGGTGGCGAGCCATTGTTCATCGACGAGCTCACCCAAAAAGCGGAAGCACAACGAGGAGGAAGAGCATTCGCACGGGTTCATATAAATAAGAGGAGGACAAGTTGATTTGCCAATGTTGGATGGAGATTAGCCAAGACCCGAGGTCCGGCGCGTAATAAAAGGGCCTTATTTTTTGGACGAGAGTCCACAAAACATTCCATGAAAAAAAGATATTTGAGCCCTACCAAATTACAAGCAACCGTGGCATCACCTCGATTCAAAAGAGGTGGTTGTTCATCCAACAAGAGTGCAACAAGTATTGCACGGCATTTGAGAACGTTGAAGCACGACCAGTGAGTGGTCTCGGCATTGGGGACATGGTATGCTCTCCTCGTCCTAGTCCTTTCTTTGCTACGGGCATGAGACGACCTTGTATATGTTTCTATGTTCAATTGTTGTTGATCATGTGGTGTAGGCATTTCAATCTTTGGAAGCATTCAAGGCCCGGCATAATGACAAGTCATTCACTCTTACGCATTATTGGACGATCATCAACAATTGCCCTAAGTTCAAGGATCAATACCGTGAACTTCAAAGGAAGAGAGGCAAGAAGACGGCCAAGTTCACGGAGGTGGAGATGGCGAGGTGTTGAAGAGGCCGAAGGGCAAGACCAACTCCAAGGTGGACGACATACGTGATGCCCCATCCATGGCCTTGCATGAGACTTTGCATGACATGATGTCTCAAAAGGATATGTGAGGGACGAGAAGAAGCGGCAAAGCAAGAATGAGCAAATGATCATCCATGGTGTTTTTTGAGGCTGGCATGGATGCCGCCCGCTGGGCCGTTAGCTGTGTGCCGGCGAGAAACACATTCATTTTTTGGAGGCTCGCTGTGTTGCCGGCGAACAAAACTATTCATTTTGAAGGCTGGTTGTGTTGCCGGCCGCTGGCTGTGTTGCTGGCGAGGATCTATAGGCCGCTAGCTCTGTTGCCGTTGTGAACTATGGCCGCTAGCCTGAACTAGGGCTTGGCATTTCGAACGTTGTTGTTTTTAAAATGGAGGTGGACAAGATGGGGCCAAAGGATACAGCCGCGCGTTGTGCGCATGATCACCGCATCCCAGCACAGACTCGGACACGACCTCATCGGCCTACCCAAACGGATAAAATCCGGGCAAAGCGGACGTCTGTTTAAGGTCGCGCGGTGCAGTTGGCCTTAGATGTGATGTCAATTTCCACCTCCACCACACTTCTTTTTTTTCCTGGCCCAGCCCCAGTCCCAAAGGGCTAGCTGCTATTTAGGACTGCCACTCTAGTCTAGAAGAAAAAACCGTGAAGCCAGCTTTGATAAAAAAAACACGTACTACTTATTTCGGCATAGTCTCAAGCGCCTTATCATCCATAGTTTTAGAAAGTTCTACTGGAGTGCTTCTGCACCCTTCTGGTGCAGAATTCATATGTAATTGTATCTGTGACCAACCCTCTTTTGCTTGATCGATACAAGTGACCCATGCATGGCCCGATGGTCACATAGAATTGTCAGGTGGAGTTGGCACCGCCACCCTTAGATCCTCCTCATCCATCTTGACAAGGATGACGATGATGAGAATAATACGTAGCCGGCTAATGATCATGAGAACTAAGAAGGATGATGATCGCACTGGCAAAAGCCAAATAATGAAAAGGTAGCAGGGAAAATTTCTTTTACGCCTGCAGCTGAGTTGGTGTTCTGTACGTCACCCATGAGCAAGGCGGCATTGTTGTTGTTGCTCACCCCGCTGCCAGCGATCCAGTTCAGCTCTTGGGGGTGCACTGAGCTCCTCACCGCCTTTGGAGTTACATCCATGGTGGATAAGGAGGAGCTCGTTGAGCATGATGCTATGTGGTTTGTGGTGCGATGGCCGACGAAGCCAGTGGGTAATTTGCAGTATGCATCACCATCTTTTTTAAGTTGAGACCATGCTCTCCTTTGCATGTTTCGTTTCATCAATAATCATCATTATTATCACCGTTTGGCGTCATCTTGGTCATCATCCAACGTAGTGGAATCCATGAGCTCGGCATAGAAGTACCCCACGTTTGCATGTTTCGTTTCATCAATAAAAGTGTTATGACTTCCACCAAACACTTGTCGTCCGAGGTGCCCGTCATGGACGACATCGCCTAGGGCGAATGGTACCTGGGCGACACGCGTTGCTACCATCTGACCATCTGAAGCTCGTCTCCAGCCCTAACCCGAGTCCCTCCCCCTCCCATGGACCGTGAATGGTTTTTTTTTTTTGCGGCGGGTGGATCGCCAATGATCTTCCATGGGTTGTTGTTTTTTTTTCAGAGTATGTAGCACTAACTTGGTGCTAGATAAATCTATTTAAGGGACAAATTTTTTAGGAGGGAAGCTACTTATTTTGGATTTGTGGTCCGGGTCGGTTTGGAATCCAAACCATACTCAAGTTTGGGTTCGTTGGGCCGGTTGCTTTTAATCGGCTTTGGTTTTCCTCTCCAAACAGAGTAGTCGTCACCCCCCACGCGCTAATATAACCACCGCGGCGCCCCAATCTCCCATCCGCCCCGTCTCAACTCAGCGCCATGGATAGCGACCGCCACCGCGGCGAGGACCGCCGCCGCCAAGACACCGACGGACATCACCACCACCACAAGGCCCGGGATTCCGTGGGGCGCCGCGATTCGGCCGACCGCGAGCCGGCGTCACGGAAACGAAAGGACCACGACAGCGGCCGGGAAGGGGGGAAGCGGCCTAGGGCCTCAGTGGATCCGCCTCCGAGGAAGGAGGAAAGGCCACGGCGAGAGCGCAAGAAGCTTGAGTCAGGTGCTGCTAATGGAGATCCACAGCGCGCCGCAGCGCCCAATGTAAGTATCCTCTACTGTTTGTTTTCTTATACTGTTCATAGCGATGTGGTTATGTTTCTCAAATTTGCGCAAGTGATTCCTCATATGCTTGACTACCAATTTGATTTGATGAACTCATAATTATGCATCTCCTACTACTTTCTGGTTATAAAACCTGTAAGAAAGGGTTGCTATTGCATTTGTGTAGTTCATAGCGCACATTGCTGCTGAAGATGATAATTACATAGCTGGTGTTGTACTTATTTAGTGAATATATATGAGGGAAGCCGAACAAGTACTTACCGTTTTCTGTAGAAGAAATTTGGTCTACAGTTTGTTTTCTCTTTAATTAAAACGTTCATGTCAGGTTCATCATTAATTGATTCCATTCATATGCTGACTTTGCATCTTAATTATATTTTGCAGCGCGGTGCTCTCAATTCTGCACCTGCTGCTGCGGTGCCATCTGCTGACCCTGTTCCTTCAAAGGTATATTCGATTACTACCACCACTGAAAACAGGGGAGTTAGTATTAGATCTGACGAAGTTACTGGGAAATCTAGTGCAGATGGAACTGCAAATTCATCCGCTGGCACAAGTAGCAACTTAAGTCTTGATGCTTTAGCGAAAGCTAAAAAGGCTTTGCAACTGAAGAAGGAATTATCAGAAAAACTCAAGAGATTACCTGTGGTAAGACAATACACCTACTATTACTAGTCCTTTGCTTCATTGTTCTTTTTATACTTTTGTAACCATTCTAAGCTCATGTTTCCCAACACAGCGTAACTTACTTGGTACTGCTATTGCCGATACACAGATTCCTTCACAAGAGATTGCTACTAAGATGGGATTTCGCCAGGATCCACAGTTTGCACCTCATACCAGCATGTTCCCTGGTGCATCCAGTGAAGTGAATGTTCCTCAAAGACCTGCCAAGGTCCCTGTTCTCCGTTTTGATGCTCAAGGTAGGGAAATCGATGAGCATGGAAATGTTATCAGCGTGACCAAGCCAAGCAACCTGAGTACTCTGAAGGTAAACTTCTTCTGTGACTTAACATATATTTCAGGCTGGTATATAGTTCTGTACATTGACTCACTACTTTTGGTTCATCCTTTGCTAGTTCAACATTAACAAGCAGAAGAAGGATGCATTCCAGATTATCAAACCAGACTTGGAGTCGCTTGCAAAATCCACCTTTTATTTTGATGGAAGGATGGGCATCAACCAAACCAAGCTCCTTCGCCCTAAAAGGCCAGGATTCCAGTTTATTGAGGAAGGCAAACTTTCGAGGCAGGCTGAATTGCAGAGGATTAAGGTCTGTAAGGATTAAACTTTTTTTTGGATATATTAATTGCAGTCCTGTTTTAGTTCATTGTACCTTTGGTACCTAAACTTAATAGTTTGATTTGATTGTGCGGAATCAATTTGGTGAAGTACAAGCCAAAGAGCTTAAAGTAAAGCAAGCTCAACTTGCCAAGGCAAAGGTCGAAGCTGACATGAATCCAAACCTAATTGAAATTGCTCCTGGTGGAAGGCCTCCAAACCAGAAGCCGAAGGAAGAGATTCCTGACATTGAGCCATGGTTTGCTGCTACTTCACTCTTGTTGATTGTTAGGCCTCCTTTATAGTGTACAGCTACTTACTATTCCTATTTTATTTCTTTCCAGGGACTCAAAAATCCTGATTTCTGCCACGTACGAGGACATCTCCTTGGAAAAGCTTAATATGGATAAGATCACCATCTACGTGCAACATCCAGAGCCATTGGAACCACCGGCTAAGCCCATGACACCACCGCCTCAACCACTTAAGCTTACTAACAATGAGCAGAAGAAGTACAGAACACAGAGGCGCCTCGCTACGAAAAAAGATAGGCAAGAAATGATTAGGAAAGGCCTCTTGGAGCCACCAAAGCCCAAGCTCAAGATGAGTAACCTTATGGAAGTACTTGGTGCACAAGCTACACAGGACCCGACACGCATGGAGATGGAAATACGAGCGGCTGCTGCAGAGCGCGAGCAGGCTCATGTCGACCGCAACATCGCCCGCAAACTCACGCCATCTGAGCGCCGTGAGAAGAAGGAGAGGAAGCTTTTTGATGATCCTGACACATTAGACTATTTCACTGTTTGTGTGTACAGAATCAGAGACCTGTCGCACAGTCAGACACGCTTTGAAGTGGACATGAACGCCCGAGACAACCGGTTGACTGGAGCTGCAGTTACCACGGATGGCATAAGTGTTGTGGTTGTGGAAGGAGGGGTGAAGTCGATCAAGAGGTACAATAACCTGATGCTGAACAGGATTGACTGGGCTGCTGCAGTTGGTGGCGAGGATGCCGCTGACGAGGAGCCGGTGAATAGCTGTGCATTAGTATGGCGAGGTAGCATGGTGAAGCCCGCCTTTCCCAGGTGGTTCGGTGTGCGTAAGTGCCTGAGTGAGGCTTCTGCCAAGAAGGTGTTTGTAGATGCTGAAGTTCCACACTACTGGAACCTGGCTGTTATACTTCTGTTCAAGACAATGAGAGCGATTGCTGTGGATCACTCTATACTTTGTATTGTCATGAACATGTCATTTTCAGACTGTAGATGAACCGAACGCGTGAAAGAGCTGTAGGGTTTTTGCAATATGCTTTCAAATAAGATTGTGCAGGCCTTGAATATTTTGTATGTTGCGAATTATAATTTATGGACGTTACATAAGATGCCAGCTCAATAAAGTTTGCTATACTATTTTTGATGGATGTCTTACGATCTAAACTTTTACGTCACTGAATTATATTATACATTAAACAAGAGTTAGTAGCAAAACCCCAAAGTTTTGCAGCTTGGGTTCCACAAAATACAGTAACATGTTTGAATTTTCTTTTTACAAGACCATATGCTGTCTAATCTAAGTGGCTTTGGCAGCAGGTGGTTTTGTGCTAATTTTGCCAAGCTTATTTCCCCTTCTGCCCTTGTTCGTGCTGGTGATCTCATTAACGAACACTGGCTGATGACGTGGCTTGTGTCCTCCAGCTCGCCTCCCACAATGCCCATAGCCTCTCCCTCTCCCTCCTTGCCTCTCCTGAAAGCACATGCCTCCACAATGGAGTTATACTTGTGTGGGGGTACGATTGCGGCCGCCTACCATGGAAGCCCACAACATGATTGTTCCTCAGGGAGAGAAGAGCAAGGATGTGCGATGACAGTGTCAATTACTATTTCATAGCAGTTCATTGTTGGTGACGAAAGAAGGCGGCAGAATCTCATCAGACTTGGAAAAGCCGGCTCAAAATCCAGCATTTGGGGTGGTTAAAACTTAAAGATCCACTATATAATGTACCACCGCCATATAGTCTTCATCTCATAGCCCGACAAGTCATTGCCGCAACACTATCTCCTTCTTTGGCAATACTACATCTCATGTTCGGCTTTACGAGCTCTACAACGACGGTGGGTCCACACCGTCTATTTCGTCGTTTTGCCCTTGTGCAACAACAGCGAGATATCCCCTCGTGCGGTCATGTATTTCGTTGCTCTTTCCGCACATTGCCTCCGTGATTCGCTAGGTCGGCTCCCTCCAGTAGTAAGAAACCACTGCCTTATTGAAACCACTACAGAGAATGAACCCAGCTGAAATATGTTAAGGAGGTATGAGATGATCAAGCCCCAGACAAAATTTAACCAGATGGCTAAATTGCCGCAGTGAACTTGAGAAAAATGCCTAATTTTTATTTCTGGACCGCGTCTGAAAATCAATTATTATTGGTTTACCAAAAAATCCTTTATGCATGTGTCATTTTCGTTAATGCCATATATGGTGCTATTAACTAGTTTCTCGCGCCATGTATTTTCTGACCGAAAGAAAAAACTTTCCCGTTAGTTATCTGTAAAGTTTACGCCCAATTTCTTGCACCATGTTTTTTCCACCGCGAAATTTCCTCCTAATTTCGTGTGCCTTGTGATTCCTGTGTGATATCCTCAAAATGCAAGTTTCTCACCTAATTTCTCGCACCATGTGTTTCGAGCTCAATTTCTGACAGCGTGTTTTACTTGCCCAATTTCTCGTTCTGTACCATGTGTTTCCCACACAATTTTTTTTGCATCGGGTGTCTCTCGCCTAATTGCCAATTTTTTTGAGTGATCAAGCAAGACCTAGCTACTTGTATTCTATAATCAAAACGAAACCAACCCGGAAACAAAATGACTAAGATACGGACGCTTGCACAACAAGTTCAGCACGCAAACATCTACAGCAAACCGACACAGGAAGAGATAAGACGTTTTTCGATCATGGCTGGTCTCGGATGCTACTCGTGGTTTTGGGTACCGCCCGAGAAAAACGGTTACCGCGCGGTTACCGAGATTCTCGCCGCCCCATGAGAAAGTCATATCCCGGGCAAAAAATCCCGAAATTTTTGAATTTTTACCTCCGGCCTACACTAGTATATAGCAACATCTCAAGAATATAACCGGAGTTAACTGTAGCGTGGTGGTAATCATATACTTCCGGCATCAGGACGACGCAGGTTTGTGTCCTCATCTTCGCATATCCTTTTTTTTGTTTATTTTGCAAAATATGTACATTTTTTCGAACTCAGGAACACTTTGCCTGGAGCGTGTAGACGTTCCACTGAGAATCACTATCTATATTGAGACTACCACTTCTATGTTTAACACCGATTCAATCACTATCTATATCAAGGCTAAAAGAATTTGAATTCAAATTCAATAATAAATTTCGTCCGAAATATATTCGGTATTTCTCGGTTACCGTGGTAGCCGAGAATCTCGCCCTCCCACGAGTAAATCCATCCATTCGGAATCCAAAACCTTGATGCTACTTCCCCTTTCCCTTTACAAATCTGGTCGATCTCTTCTAGGATACGACCCGAGCTGCGCCCGCCGTTGAGCTCGACTACCCCGTACCGGACTCGGCCATCCGTCGCCGTTCACCGCGCCACCACCGCTCCTTTTCCGAGCTGGAGACCCCCCAAGCAGCAGCATCGATGAACATGAATGGGCCCCCACCTGTGGTTCCTTCCATGGCCACAGTCAGTAATAGTCTACTTATATGATTCATGCTCTTCTTTTCTTCTTACTCTCTATGATGTCTTAAACAGATTGCGTTGTTCCTTACCTGTAGGCTGTAGCTGCTTGTGCCTACATTGATTTTTCTTCTTCTACTTAGTAATTAACTAGTTTTCTGGACTGAATTAAGAGATATGACAAGATCTAATCAGCTGTATTAATTGTATCTTTCACTTTGTTTGGCTGCAGCGTTTGTGACTCCCACACTATATACATATGGAAGGATCCCAATAGATGCTTTGCCCCGCAGTTTCCTGCAGATCTTCTCC
This sequence comes from Triticum aestivum, assembly GCF_018294505.1. Taxonomy (NCBI): domain Eukaryota; kingdom Viridiplantae; phylum Streptophyta; class Magnoliopsida; order Poales; family Poaceae; genus Triticum; species Triticum aestivum. Next base: position 50,253,296 of record NC_057812.1, on the reverse strand, counting down.
ATCCAAGTCATGGAGAACGAAGAGTGGAGAATCAGGTGGCCACTGGAGGTATACGGCTTCATTGCCGCTCGAGACTATGTGGATCACAACCGTAACATTCTCTTCAGCCGTACGAGGGATGATCCCCAAATCCTCACCCACCAGGTATTTTCTTCTTCTTAATTCTCGTGATGCTGTTACTTAGATGACCTAATCTAGCTAGTATTGCCCTCTGCACCTGCGTATCTTTTCCATGATAAGGGTAACTTCCTCATCCAGACTTGACCTGTATGTGTAGACACAGCGCCAAGCTGAGAAGCTTTTCTGCTGCCTGCATATGTGGTGCTTGTGTTGCTCAGACATGGACGCATGCATCTAGTTAGTGCAGAGCCGTTTTAGGTGACCCATTTGGCAGCGTCTGGAGACGCCAAATGTCAGTCAGACATGGACAGTAATGTCCAATCCAAAAACATTGCCTAATTGTGAAAAGAAACTGACTTATAACAAATGATGCTTGCAGGATCGATTTTTGCAGTTGACTGACCCTTGTCGCCCAATTGTGTTGTCGGACCCTATTGACTTTGAAATTCAACTAAAAGTGAAGGGCACAACAGATTCTGAAGATGAAACACTGATGGATCGATGGTTTCAAAATGGACATTGTGAGGGACCCTATGATGAACCTGCCTGTCGTCGCTGGAGGGGTAATTTTTGCACATTAGATGTCACCTCCGCGCTGATTGGTAGCACGGTTGCAGCAACCGTCATATGTGCTGATATTATAGAAGGGTCATGGCCTGATGATTTCCGAGGTCACGTGGTTTGCCGCATTGCTCCCTTGGATAAGGACCTTGTGCTGCTGGACTCTGGAGAAGGACCATTGCAGGTGGATCCAGATGGCCGTATCAACCTTCAAAGGGGTGTTGTAAGTGTGCAATGCGAGGGAATGCTCACGGTTTCGGTGGAAGCCTACTCAAAGGCAGGTGTTCGTCACGCAGACTGCGTTGAATTCAGGCCCAGAGTCTCTCTCACAAGTAAAGGTACTTGCAACCTTGGATTCTGCAGGGTGAAGTTTATTGTTGGTTGGTCCTATATCTGCAACAAGGATGACCTGTTGTGCAGTGGCAACTGAGCTAAACTGCATCTATATCTAGTGTTCCCATCCCAGTGGCAACATGTTAAGGATGTCGCGAGGAGCTAATTATGTGGTGGTGTAACAAGTGTGCAAACTTTTTCAGAGGTCATGTTATGTCAAGTGTCCAGACTATTTATATCCAATGTTTTTTATTGATCTAATATAAATTAGATATGATTCAAAAATAAAGATGCATATCTTAGAATAAAAAAGCAAAATACAAATATGATTCGGAAACTTGTACTACCAACATTTGAATTTCGTTGCGAGTACACAACTGAGAGTAATGATCCGTGTCGTGTTCACGTTGTATTTATTTCAGAAAGATCCCATGCATGGCCATCGATATATGAGTATGTACGCACCTTTGTTGAATCAAATGAATTAAAGACGGTTTTCCATGAGCACGAGGCAGTAATCCTTCCTCATGTCTTTGGGAAGTGCCAAAAGTAACCTGAACTTGAGCTGGCTCCCATCACACGAAAGAATGCTATACGTTCTCAGGATGTCAGGATGTCATCAGGCGTCAGGTCACCTATCTCCCGAAGGGTCGCCAACATCTCCCCGGGAGATGCCATGGCCGATAAGTTGAGTTTAACTGCTGTTGTCGCCACCGCCGTCGGTACTTGTTCACGGCGTTTTGCCGGAGGACGGCTGCGAGCGAAGTACTGGGAGATGTCGCAGGGGATGAAGTCCGGGGAAGAGCAGAAGTCACCGTAACAGAAGACGGACCGCAGCTCCATGCGCTTCGTGTCCACCTCGATCAGCCGTATCGTATGGTCGCCGTCAACGTCCTCCATATGGTAGGGGACCTTGTGCACCATGAAGCAGAGGACATCGGGGTCGTCCAGGCTGACGATGGGGTACAGCGGCCTGATGCGCGGCAGGACGCCGCCATAGCCGGGGAGCGACCAGAGCTCGTCGGAGTCGACCACGCCGACCTTGTCCCACGTCGTCATGTCGTCCATCCTCAGCGTCCATGTGGTTATGTTGAAGGCGTAGCGGGAGCGCGAGCAGAAGGTGGCGCCCGGGCAGCCGCAGCAGCAGCGGGGAAAGACCTGCACGAATCTCACCGCTCCCCCGCCGTCCGTGGTGCACACACGGCGGTTGCTCCAGCCGCCGCTGTGTTGCGACCGGCGTTCCAGCTGCGGCTCCACGGGGAGAGACACGTATCGCAGCTGGGGCATCTCCTCCCACGCGTCCGAGAAGATGACGCCGCGGCAGTAGTCCACCCAGTACAAGAACCGGTCGCCGACGGGGATGACCGCGTCCGTCTGCCAGAAGGACAGCTCCTGCCGCTTGCCATCGCCGTGGAGGACCGGAAGACCCTTGAGCTCACAGTCCCACCGACCGGATCTGAGCAGGCAGAGCTCGGCCTCGAGCGGCGCCTCTCCTTCCGTACCCCAGAGAGTCAGCTGCGCCACAAGCAGGTCCTCGTCGCCGCGGCGCAGTAGGGCAGTGGATTTGGCAGGCATATATCGCTTCCGCCGGGGTGCCCCCTCGCGCCAAGGGGGTAGCAGCGACAGCGACGGAGGGCGTCGCCGGCATTATAGACGAAGTAATCTGACGAGTCGCGTTCGTCAATACTCCACGACAGGCCAGGTCTGCTGGTCTTGATCTCCATAAGGACCGAGTCCCGGTGGGCCGCGATGATCTGCACGTGGATCTGGGTGCCGTCCGGCAGGCCGGGGCTGTCGACGCGCAGGCGTGACACTGCCGGTGGCGCCGCGAAGCGGAAGGAGACGCGGACAAGACGCCCTCCGGAGCGAAAATATAAAATAGCACAGCTGCACCGGGGCCCTCTCTATCTAGCCATCCATTCTGGGCATCGCGATTCGTGCAAACACATTTTTCTTTTTTGTTTCTCTCACATAAAACATATTTTGAAGTTCAAACCTTTGCAGCGTAGCAAAGTTTTCTATCTAGAATCTAGGATAAATCTTTTAGATTTTTTTGTCAAATATAAATATACAAAAACGACTTTTTTAATGTAAAAAATCATTTTTTGTATATTTATGTTTGACAAAAAATTCTGAAAGATTTATCCTAGATTCTAGATGGAAAGCTTTGCCACGCTGCAAAGGTTTGAACTTCAAGACATCTTTTATGTGAGAGAAACAAAAAAGAGAAATTTTCATACGAAAAGTTAGTTGTGTTGCACAGATCTTAAAGCAATATTGGACAACCAGGATACAAGGGCCGGGGTGCAGCTGTTCTAAAAATCCACGTCCCCCTCCGGAGGCCAGAGCTTCCGCCACGGTCTCGGCGTCGGGATGATCCTCGCTCCGTGTTGCTATGGCGTTGGGATCCTCGCTCGGTGTTGCTATGGCGTCGGGATCCTCGCAGAGCATGTCGTCGGCATCATCGAGGAGGTCGCCGCGGCGCTCGAGCAACACCCAGCGAGGTTGCCCCGGCGAAAGATCGCCGGATGTTTGTTGGTGATCCGTTCGGGCTTCCATGTCGATCGCGCGGATTCGCTGGAGATCGATCAATCGGCTGCGAGAGAAGCGCAGGAGGATGTGTTTATCTGCAAAGAGTTTTTTTCTTTTAGCAAAATCTGCAAAGAATTGAGCAAACCGACTTGTGCTCCTTTTCTTTTTGAGGGCTACCGACTTTTACATGGGCTGTACGACGACTTCCCATGGCTTCAGCCCACCGCCATCCAATCTGCTTTAGATTTATGGGGCATTTTGTAAGTGCCCAAAAGGAAACTCAAATGATAGGTGTCACGCATGTGGCACGAAGTAATACCGCCCTGAAGTTTTTACAAGTAAAATTGTCATTGAAATAAAAAACGAAACCCCGAAAAAGAAAAAACTTGCCATCCAAACAGAAATTGACATGCTTCACAATTAAAGTTGCCATAAAAAAGTCAGAGTCGAATTGCTTCATGCTATACGTGTGGTACTTATCAAGATCTCTTCTGATTGGGATCTTTATTCGTCGCTTGGTGCGAAGGGGGGCATCTAACGATGGGGAGTAACTAACTAGAGGGCCACCTAAGAAAAACTAACTGGATGGTGTCCCAACATTTGTTCGAGAGTTGCTTATCTTCGAAGGGAGTGAGAACGACTCAAGCGCTCATAGTTTAGCAAAGTACTTTGTTTCGCTTGGCGAGGATCGCCATCTGTGGCTTGGTGCTCCGCACAATCCTTTTTCTACCTCTTTCAACATTATTCTTTAATAAAGCTTAGCCTTACCCCTAAAAAAGTCTAGAGGTTACCTCTTGCGGGGACCTCAAGGATCACTTATGATGGCGAGGACAGGGTCGGCCCTAAGGGGACAAGAGTGCGGCCGCCCCAAGCCCCCAAAAATCCAGGTGGGCCTCCCAAGGTGTGCAGGTAGGCTATGTCCCAACATACATTCAGTGATAAAAAAACACGGGTTTGACAGCTATGCCTCACGCAGCATGCTGGAAAACCATCCTACACGCACTCAACGAATGTAGGAAGCCAGCGACCGATTTGTTCCTACGTTAGTACGTTCACGTCAAAAAAGGAACCGATTGATACCTTTCTATTCCATCATGCACACATTTAGCGCAGTGTTTCCCAATTTCCCAGCTGCCGCCGACACTTCATCTCTTCTCTACTGCGTGCTTAGCGTCGGCCCTCGGCGCTCCTTTTCCCTTTTTCTTGCTAATTTAGAACTTCCACCAATTTCAATTCCCCATAGGCCCATTGCAACCTCGCTTTGCTTTCCGTCCATCAGCGATTCAACCATCCGACTATCCAGGTATATCTTCTATTCATATTGTGGTGCCTAGATGAATAGCCGGCACAGAGGGACTGTTCAACAATTGATGAATTCTTTTTGTTTATCTTTAGCATTGCTTCTTATCATGTCGTCGAAGAAACTATCTATCTAGTAGCGATGAAAGGAAAAGTAAGAAAGTTGTTGATGACTTCAACAATCACAGCGCGTAGATATTCATAAACTTTTCAAGATTAATACTGGTGCTTCTAGTACTTCGATAGACCCAGATGATGAGTTAGCGATAGTTGCCATAGAGAAAGAGCAACCAAGTAATGGGGATTCAGAATCTGATCAACAAGAAGAAAATGTTGACCCCAACATCGCCGATAACATTGTAAGTGGCTCTGAGAACGTAGGTAATTCATGGAATGCACATGCACCATCCGCTGGTGTTTGATGAACTACCACTCTATATGGTTGATATTTATGATCCAAGAAATTGGGGTAATCTTGATAATAAAGCAAGAGACATCTTAGTTGAGAAAGGTCATATGAGAGAGGACAATTTGTTTTCAATGCCATATAGACATGTAGGAAGGCATTGTTCATATGCTCATTATCATATGAAATTAAGCAATGGAGAGGAACATGATAGAAAAATGGCTAATTTATTAAAGAAATGATAACAATTTTTTTTTTGCTTCTGCTTTAAGATCTTCAAGTCTAGCATTAGCCTAAACCAAAGTTCCTTAGCATATGAAGGATTAGGACCTTGGAGGCATATTAGTGAGAAGCTTAAAGAACAAGAAAATAGCGGCGACCATATTAATAACATACTGATTTTTGATGCATTCTATTGTTATTGGTAATCCTTCATATCTACGTATATTTATTTGCGATATCTATATTAAAGGCCCCGAGTTTTAGTCTCGCCCTAGGCCTCCAGAATCTCAGGACTGACCCTGGGCGTGGACAAAAAATTAGGCTTTCATGAGAAACAAATATTTTCTTCCACGAGAAGCACAACTTTGTGCTTGTCAGGAAAAAATTGTGCCTCCAGGAGAAGCACATATTTGCTCCGTGCTTCTTGGGGAAAAAATTATGGTTTCATGTGAAGCAGAGATTTGCTTCTCGTGGAAAAACAGATTTGCTTCTGCGAGAATCATAGAATCTGTGCTTCCACGAGAAGTACGAATTTTCTTCTCATGGAAGCAGGCTTGTGCTTCCGCGAGAAGCACATGTTGCTTCTCCCTAAAAAAAGAAAAAGCACAACATGAGCTTAAAAAAGGGTGAAAAACCACAACTATGCTTCCGGGCTACGGTTTTTCTCTTCCTTTTTTTGGTATTCATTTTTTGTGTAAACCGGGCTTTTGGTTTTCTCTTTTACTGGTTTTTTGCGGTATTCGTTTTTTTCATTTTTAAATTTTTGGTTTTTTCTTGAAAAATAATTTCGTCGAAACCTTATTAACATGTGATCTAGTTTCAAAGATCTTGGCATGACAAATCTAAAGGTGAAGACGGTTCGGGATTTGGATTCATGGTTCAAGAGAAAAAAAGATTTGTACACATGATTCAAAAGATAATAAATGACTATAAGAAGAAAAAAACAAACATTTAGGTTGTGACAAGTGGCCTACATGCAGTGCACCACTTGTCCATGTCTCATAAGGTGAGGGTAACATTTGCAAGAGTTACCCGTTAAGTAATGATATTTAAATGTATCTTACATATTATTTTAGGCAAACCAAATCACAGATAGATCACGGAGCGAGCAACCGAACGGGGCGGCCCAAGTAAATAGACGGGTGACCCTAAAAAAAGTAAATAGACGGGTTGACATCAACGGAAAGCTCTGGGAAGCTTCCAGGGCCAGTTTTGGGAAACTTTTGGAAGCTTCCAGTCAGTGTTTTTTTTATTCGGGTTTTCGCTTTTATGGACCTCTTTTTTGATGGCATTTTTTTTAGTTTTTCCTTTTTAAAAATCTGTGGAAAATTTTGAACTCGCAAATTTTTTCAAATTCACGAACATTTTCTAATCGTGTGAACTTTTTTCCTTAAATTCATGAACTTTTTTCCAAACTCGTGAATTGTTTTCCATTTTTCGTGAACTTTTCCCTTAAATTCATGAAACCTTCCCTCAAATATGCGGACCTCGCACCTCTTGTCCTCCAGAAAGTGAATCCACGACGGCTTGCTTCCCAGTCGGGAAGCTTTGATGGACAACCGATGGGTGACTGACATTGCTGGCGGCCTGTCCACCTTAGGTCTGGTCCAATATGTTCATCTTTGGGACGCCGTCATGGCCGAGCAACTCATTCCCGGTGATCCTGATCAGCCTATCTGGCCTTGGAATGCAAAGGGCTCCTACTTAGCTTTCTCCACATATCGCATGTTGTGGGACGGCGTCGCCCGCTCGCCCTGTGCTAAGCATCTCTGGAACAGTTGGGCTGCTCTGAATTGCAAAATTTTCATCTGACTAGCTCTCAAAAATCGCATTTGGACATCGGATCGGCTAGCAAGACGGGGCCTGAAGGACGAGGTGGACGCTGCTACTTCTGCGACCAAGCTGAAGATACAACCGACCACATCTTGATGGGATATGCTCGTCAGGTTTGGCACTGCTGCCTTACTCTTCTGAAAATTGCTTTGGATATTACACTTGAGAATTGGTGGCTGCCTTCACGCGATAGAGAACCAATCAACAGGAGGAAGGGATTTGGCTCTCTTGTCATGCTGATCAGCTGGAGTCTCTGGAAGCAATGCAATGCACGCGTCTTTGGCAACATGCCATTACAGAAGAACGTAGCCTAGCTCCCTGTGTTGATCATTTAGGAGCTGAAGTTGTGGAAACTTGCTGGTTATAAAGGAGTTGACGCCATGTGTGAGTAGTTCTTCTGGCTAGTGTAGGAGTGGAGTTGCTGTGATATTACCATCAACAACGTCTTGTATATTACCCTTGCTTTTGTTCTATAAAAATATAGTACGCCTTTGTCGTACTCTCTAACAAAAACTATTTTTTGTGCTTGTCTTTATTGATGAGTTGTGTCATGGTGCTCTCTACGATAACGTAGTGATAGTACATGTCAGACAAAAAAGCATAGTGACGGTCTTATCAACAAGTTGTTTTCTTGGATTTGTGCTGCATCGCTGGCTCGTGGAAACAAAATACAACGACCACGGAGGAGGTAACGAGCCGTCGGCCACCTCTAGCTACTTGCATCGGCGGTGGCAATATTACCTTCTTCGACAACCTCTTCCTTTGAGCCTTTGCGAGCTGCATCGCTGGCTTGATCTGGCGATAATAGGGTAGCTGGTTGTCTAGATCAGGGTGACCTCCCATCGATTTGATTGGCGCATCGTACATGGCAATCCAAAGAGATTTGTGTGCTTCAGTGGTTGCATTTCTTGATGTTGTCCATTATTGACATGAGCTATGGTGCTACAACGACGACAATTTCAATTGTGGTTGTGGCAAGAATTTGAGGGCTCCTTTGATTCAATGGAATTCTTTAGGATTTTTGAAGTATTGAAATCCTTAGGAATTTTTCCTATGTCGGCCCTTTGATTCATAGGATTGGATCCCATAGGAATTTATCCTATGAAATCTTTTGTACTATATTTCATAAGAAATCTAACATCCATTCCAACCTCTTTTTATAATTCTTTTGTTTTTCATGTGGCATCAAACACTCTTTGCTAATCCTATATGATTCAAGTTGACATGCCACCGCAATCCTATACTTTTTCTATTCCTACATTTTCAAAATCCTGTGAATCAAAGAGGCCCTGAAAGTATATAGTTGTAGTCATAGTCTTCTGTTTGTTTAGGGTGGTTTTTATGTTTATGGGTTCTTATCTGAATGTATTTTCACATGTTAGAATAAAATAAGAAAAATACAAATATGACTGAGAAACTTGTACCAACATTTGAATTTCGTTGCGAGTGCACAACTGAGAATGATCCTTGTCGTGTTCACGTTGTATTTATTTCAGAGACATCACATGCATGGGCCGGCATCATACCATGAGTACATTTGAATTTCCAAGAGGAGCAGGCAGTAACCCTTCCGCATGTCCTTGGGAAGCGCCAAAAGTAACTTGAATTTGAACTGGCTCACATCACACGCAAGAACGCTATATGTTCTCAGCATGTCATCACTCGCCAAGTCACCTATCTCCCGAAGCGTCGCCAATATCTCTCCAGGAGAAGCCATGGCCGCCTTGTTATCCGATGAAACGAGTTCATTGATAATTGTTGCCCCCGCCGTCGTCGGTGCTTGCTCATGGCGCTTTGCCGGAGGACGGCTGCTGCGAGAGGAGGCATCGAGGTACTGTGAGATCATGCTGGGAATGAACTCAGGGGGAGAGCAGAAATCGTCGTCGTCGTCGTAACAGACGACGGATCGCAGCTCCATGCGCTTCGCGTCCACCTCGATCATCCGTATCGCATGGTCGCCGTCAACGTCCTCCATATGGTATCTGATCTTGTGCACCATGAAGCAGAGGACATCGGGGTCGTCCAGGCTGACGATGGGGTACTCCGGCCTGATGCGCGGCACTCCGCCGTAGCCGGGGAGCGACCAGAGCTCGTCGGAGTCGACCACGCTGACCCTGTCCCCCATCGCCATGTCGTCGTCCACCCTCAGCGTCCACGTGGTTATGTTGAAGGCATAGCGGGAGCGCGAGCAGAAGGTCGCTCCCGGGGAGCCGCAGCAGCAGCGGGGACATACTTCCACAAAGCTCACTGCTCCGCCGCCATCGGTGGTGCACACGGCGCAGTAGCTCGAGCCGCTGGCATGGTGGCGTGGCCGGCGTTCCATCCGCGGCTTCACGGGGAGAGACACGTATCGCAGCTGGGGCGTCTCCTCCCACGCGTCTGAGCAGATGACGCCGCGGTAGTAGTCCACCCAGTACAGGAACCTGTCGCCGACGGGGATGACCGCATCGGTCTCCCAAAAGGACAGCTCCTGCCACTTGCCGTCGTCGTGGAGGACCGGCAGACGCCTGAGCTCCCACTCCCACGCGCCGGATCTGAGCAGGCAGAGCTCAGCCTCGAGCGGCACCTGTCCTTCCGCGCCATAGAGAGTCAGCTGCGCCACCAGGAGGTCCTCGTCGCCGCGGCGCAGGAGGGCAGTGGTTTCCGCAGGCATGAATCGCTTCGGCCTGGGTTTTCCCTCGTATTGAGTCCGAGGGGTGAGGTGGCAAGGGGGCAGCAGCGACAGGGACGGCGGCCGGGAGGGGTCGGCGGCGGCGTCGTCGGCATTGTAGACGAAGTAGTCTGACGAATCGCGTTCGTAATTATCAACCTCGTCGGGTGTTCTAGTGTCGATCTCTATAAGGACCGAGTCCCCGTGGGCCGCGATGATCTGCGAGCGGATCTGGGAGCCGTCCGGCAGGCCGGGGCTGTCGACGCGCAGGCGTGACACTGCCGGTGCCGCCGCGAAGTCGAAGGAGACGCGGACGTGACGGCCTCCGGAGGACAGAGCTTCCGCCACGGTCTCGGCGTCGGGATGATCCCGACGGCGGGATCCTTGCTGGCGCTGGGTGACGAGTGCTGCTCTGGCGTCGGGATCCTCGCAGAGCATGGCGTCGGAGTCGATCGTCCCAGCACATGTTGCTGTCGAGCAACACCCAGCGAGGTCGCCGCGGCGAAGGATCGCCGGACGATGTTTGCTGGTGATCCCTTCGGGCTTCCATGTCGATCGCGCGGATTTGCCGACAAAAGCGCACGCGGAGGGTTTTATCTGCAAATAGCTGAGCAAATCGACTTTTACTCTCTCTTTTTTAGAAACCGAACCGACTTTTACTCTTTTTTTGAGATTGAGAAAAAAATCTGACTTTCACTTGGCTATATGGGACTCCCCATGGGTCCAGGCAGAATTTTTTTGAGACAAAATTCTGACTTCTTTTTATTCGTCGCTTTGTGCGAGACAATCGCACATACCTGGAGGAGCGGGCGACTACATGGGCCGGCCCAAAAACACTACAAGTACTGGAGCGAGCCGAATGCGCGCCGTTGCAATCACTCCTTCCTCATCGGAGCCAGTCCAAACTTGTTGTAGTAGACAGTCGGGTCGTCGTGCTAAGGCTTTATACAACCAATGCACAAGAACAGCAACCATCGCCGATGAAGAGAAGTATAGATCGAAAGGATCCAACATATATACACATGAATGAAGACCAGCAAAGGTTGGACCGAAGCAGACCCACGAAAGACCAATATCAACAGAATCCCGTGAGACCCGTCAGAGACACATCTCCACACGTCCTCCAACAATGCTAGATGCATGATTGTAATGGGGGCTAGACAGGGAGAATCTTATTCCATTTGCAAGGAGCCGCCACCGTCTCGCCTTTCTAAGCACGGCACAAACCCTAAACGAACTCACAAAAACCCTAAACAAACCTTATTCCATCTTCAGGTAAACAAGAGCAGTACGCGTGGCACCGGTGCATGCGCCTCAACAAGTTCTTGTACCAGCGCGTCCACTCATGGCACCACCGCCTCGTAGTGCTCTACGCTTTGGGCGCGCAGTACAACCACCCTATGGAGGGCCTCCTCCTCGACACCGTCAGCGGCGTGTTCGCCTTCCTCGCCCCAGGTATGTCGCCCCGTATCTCCATCTTCTTCTTCACACTCTGCACCGTCAAGGGCGTCGACGACCACTACGGGCTGTGGTTGCCGGGGAACGCGTTCCACCTGTGCTTCTGGAACAACACGGTGTACCACGACATCCACCATCAGTCGTGCGCCAGCAAATACAACTTCTCGCAGCCCTTCTTTGTGACGTGGGACAAGGTGTTTGGGACGCACATGCCCTATGTGGTCGAGCACAGGCCGCAAGGAGGGCTCCATGTGCGTTCCATGGAAGCCCTTAACTATGTACTCCCTTCGTTCCTTTTTAGTTCGCATATACGATTTGTCTAAAGTCAAGGCTTGCAAAGTTTGACCAACTTTATATAAAAAATACCAACATTCATAATATGAAATCAATATCAGTAGATGTGTCATGACTTAAATTTTCATATTGTATAACTTTAGCCTGGTAGATGTTGATATTTTTCATATAAATATGGTTAGACTTTATAAAGTTTGACTTCATACAATTTTTATATGCAGAGTAAAAAGAACCGGAGGGAGTATATTGTGTTTCAGATTTGACTGTATGTCACCAAAGTATTTATCCTTCCCTCATGCAACCAGGATGCTACTATACATCACAAATTGACACCCCCAAAAACTTCATATAGGAGCTTTCTTTGTTGGCGATGGTTTGTAATATCTATCGTTCGAGCATCTGAGCATTTTCTTAATGAAAATGACATGCTTCAAGGCCCGACAGAGAAAAGAAATGCCACATTTCAATCACAATAAGCTGCATTAAAACAATACTTTGATTTTCTGTACAACAGCACCACATCAGACTAGCTAGTAAAGCTTCATCTTCTGCGAGCTTCTGTTCTGTCCTTAAACAATACTGAAAAAGAATCTGTCCATACCAGACTCTTCACTATATTCATCCACTTTTCAATGAAGCCTAGCTTAAGCATCATAGCCTGTAAATATTCCCACTCAAGTCTATCGTAGGCTTTCATCATATCCAATTTCAACGCACAATAACGATTTCTCTTTGCCTTGTTTCACTTCATAAAATGAAGACACTCATATGCTGCAATTATGTTATCTGTGATGAGCCTTTCTGATACAAAAGCAGACTGCAATAATATCAGGAAGAACTAGCTTCAGTATGTTAGATATGACCTTTGATGCAATCTTGTACAAAATGTTGCAGCGAGAGATAGGCCTGAACTGAGACATTAGTGTAGGATTTTTTACCTTTGCTATTAGCATCAAAATAGTCTCATTGATACACTCTGCTGATTCCGTGCCTTGAATAACTTGTAATACTGCCTTTGTCACCTCTTCAGCGCAGACATCCCAATGACACTGAAAAAAGTGCGCTGGAAAACCGCTAGGCCCTGGCGTCTTTGTCGGAAACATCTGAGAAAGCGCCGTTTTGACCTCGTCCACTTTGTAATCGGCATTCAGGATATTATCCATCTCCGGTGTGACTTTGCATGGGACTTAATCAAGCACAAGTTCCATGTTATGCATCCCTTCTGACATGTATAGGTTGGTGTAAAAACTTGTGGCCAGTTCCTCCATCTCCCCTACATCCTTTATCAACGTTCCATCAGGCATCTGCAATGCTTTGATTTGATTTTCCTTTCGGCGTCTGCTTGCTCGAGGGTGGAAAAGTATGTATTTTTATCTCGGTGTGCTACCACTCTACCCAAGCTCGTTGACGCCATAATATTTCTTCGCTGTTGTATAGCTCGACAAGCCTATCACACATCTTTCCTTCTGCATGCGAGGGACGTAATCTGCCTGGAGTAGCCAAATCAGCCAAAACCTCCTTATGTTTCTCTTCTTTCAATTCCGCCAGAGTACTTTTGTTCCTCGGTCCCCACGCCGAATCAATTCTCTGTGCATGAGCTTCCCATGCAATCTCATACTTATTTAAAACTCTTTGGACCCTTACTACATGCATGCACGTCCGCTAGTTTCACAAATAGTGCTGCATGGTCGCTGGTAGCTGTATCCTTATGTTCGAACTGTGCACTAGATAAGCCAGTAACCAAGCTGCCGTTTGCCACTTCACGTACGGTCCAGGCGAACTCTGGTGAACGAGCCCTCTGAGACCTTTTTCTCAAACGTCCACGGATTTCCTATGTAGCCTATGTCCGACAGGCCACATGTGTCCATGGTGTCCCTGAATCCATCCATTTGGGCCTGGCTCCTGTTCCCAATTCCATCATATTCATGAGCGCGTAGTACCTCGTTGAAATCCCCCACTGCCAACCATGGAAGGTTACTCACACTAGCAATTCCCCTAAGAGTATCCGATGTTTTATACCGCTCTTGCACATGGGCTTCTCCATACACAAATGTTACTCTTGAAAATGAGCTGTGATATCCACTTCCACATCTATCTGATATCGAGAGTAACCAAGAATCTTGACTTTTGTTGAGTCATTATACCAAGACCACCGCTTCTATCTAAGCAACTAACTGCAAAGCTCTTATTAAAGAAATTGTAATTTTTTCGACTCTGGCACCCTCAATTTGGGTTTCAAAGATACAGAGAATGGTAGGGGCAAAACGCATCATCAGCTCGCGAAGCTCTCGAATTGTCGCAGGGTTGCCCGCTCCACCACAATTCCAACATAAAAGTCTCATTTGACTAGGCGGTCCTCCTCCTGGGAGCCCGCCTCTTCAGTTGTTGTGTTGCTCTCCACTGCCATGCCATCGCTGCCCTTTAACTTATTTCTGCTTGCACTTTTCTGCGGTGTCCCTCCTCCATCCGTGGGGCCTCCATCTGCTACTTCAAATTGGTTAGCAATCACAGAAGTAATTCCGACTGAAACCAAAGCAGTGTTAGGCTGGTCATAGTAGGGAGTAACTTATACTAGTGTCATGCATATGACACTAGTCTAAGTTACTATCTTCATAGTACAAAATAACATACTAGTAGTGTCATATGTGGCTTTATTTAATGGCTTGTAGACTCATCTTGTCTTGGGAAGCGTTATGTTACAATAACATATTATGTTACTACTTCTCATTAACTACATGCCACATAAGCAAAAATTTCTCGAAGTGCGTTATGTTACTACCTAAGTTACTCCCACTATGACTAGCCTTAGGGTCAAGCGGTTCATTGGCCGCCACCGTGCTTATGTTTGAAACTGAACCATCAGCTACCCTTTTCCCTAATATGAGGGGGCCTTCCTTCTGTATCTCGCTTTTCTGTCCAGTTAGAAATTCTTTCCCTTTTGAGGCTGCTAAACCATTGTAACGGCAACTTATGTTTCTATCATATTCTGTAATCACTTCCACTCCAAGAATATGTGTTTGAGTCTCTCAGAAAAAAAAGAATATGGGTTTGAGCGCCCATCACATTCTTCTCTTTTGTGCCATTTTCTGTGTCCTCACTTCCCATATTCTCTGCATTTGCATGTCCTCGTCCACTAAAAAGGTTGCCTCTCCTTCCCCTTTCGCTGCCGCGTATTCCAGTACCATCGATCAGCTCATCAGCCCCATCCCCTCGACCAGCTCCTCCCATTCTATTGCCCTCCAGTTTTTTTAGAAACTTCTATTGCCCTCCAGTTAGTTACTCCCCTTCGTTAGATGCCCCCCTTTCGCACAAAGCGATGAATATGAATCTTTCCCTAATAATAAAGCACGGATTGTCTTTGTCGGGTTCACCGTCACAATGCGCTTCTTCCCGTAATTTTACGCTTTCAATTTAAATTTAAAACATAATCAAGGTGGTACTAAATTTTGAGCTTCGTGCGTCGCCTAATTGCGGAGGTATGCCATTTTCTCTATTTTCTCGTCGCTTGTTCAAAATTCCATCCATAGAAGAGTTTCTCATGAGATGATTCTTTTATGAATTATCCGTAAATTGCAAATAATATGGTAATGCTCTATGTTCGTGCATACAGGCCCACAGAAAGTAAGGTCGGTCTGTGTTTATTTGATGGTACTCACGCTGTCAGGTTAGTTACTTATGATGGGATGTGATATACATGAATTTAACTACCCTTTCAGTGCTGCAATTAAACTCATTTTCATGATGGAATAAATTTCTGCATCAACAGGATTGAATCTGTTGTCGGTAAAGAAAATGTTGGCTCGGATGTTATGGGCACAACCGGTGAGATGGTTGTTGTGTGGATAGAGAATCAGCTCCATGAAAACAAAACAAATGAGCTGATATTGCAATAGGTTAACCAGGTTACTTTGTGATTTGCCTTGCCCTATACCATTCTCCGATGCAATGTAATTCGTGAAAGAAAGGTAACAAGTGACAATACTCTTGCCTTTTATTCCAGCTGCGTGAGCGTCTACGGAGCCCGAACAGGGAGTCAACAGTCAGCTGCTATCAGATCTTGAAAATGCGGGTTTTTTTACGACCACCATGGATCCGTCACCTCAAGTCATGATCCAGTTGCTGAATGTCCACAAGAAAATTTATGTGCAAGCAATGTTGCAGCCCCATCTCTCTCTCATACAGTATTCTATGTTTTGCAAGTTTGTGTTGGCCACCTATTTGTTAATATGCTTCTCAAGGTCCTTCATGAAATGCTCCATGAGATCCACACAAAAAAACTTGACGAAGTTATTTTCAAGGTGGATTTCGAGAAGGCGTATGATAAAGTCAAATGGTCGTTCCTTCAACAGTCCTTACGCATGAAGGGCTTTGATGAAGCTTGGCGACGCCAGGTGGAATCATTCACGCAAAAAGGAAGTGTTGGAATTAAAGTGAATGACGATATAGGTCATTATTTCCAAACGCACAAGGGCCTGAGACAAGGTGATCCTATGTCTCCAATATTGTTCAATATTGTGGTTGATATGTTGGCAATCCTGATAGGGAGGGCGAAGGAGGCCGGTCAGGTGGGTGGCTTGGTGCCTCATCTAGTTGATGGTGGTGTGTCCATCCTGCAATACGCTAATGATACAATCATCTTTATGGAGCACGATTTGACAAAAGCGAGAAATATGAAGTTGGTGTTATGCTTATTTGAACAATTGACTGGATTAAAGATTAATTTTCATAAAAGCGGGCTATTCTGCTTTGGTAGAGCCAAAGACGAACAAGAGGCTTATAGACAATTGCTTGGATGTGAATTGGGGGCTTTGCCTTTTACGTATCTAGGTATTCCCATTCACCATCGTAAGCTAACAAACAGAGAATGGAAGTGTATCGAGGATCGGTTTGAGAAGAAACTGAGTTGCTGGAAAGGAAAACTCATGTCTTATGGAGGCCGATTGATTCTGATTAATTCGGTGCTCACGAGTATGCCTATGTTTCTCCTATCCTTCTTTGAGGTCCCAGTTGGGATTAGGAAAAGGCTGGACTTCTATCGATCCTGATTCTTCTGGCAGAGTGATGAACTTAAGAGAAAATACCGACTTGCCAAATGGGATATTATCTGTCGACCAAAGGACCAGGGGGGGCTTGGTATTGAGAATCTTGAAGTCAAGAACAGATGTCTTCTCAGTAAGTGGCTGTATAAGTTGTCAGTTGAAACGGAGGCTACGTGGGCGCATATTTTACGTAGTAAATATTTGTAGTCCAAGACCCTGTCCCAGGTTACACTGAGACCAACTGATTCGCCATTCTGGAAGGGGCTTATGAGAATAAAAGCTACCTTCTTTAACAGAACTAAGTTTATTGTCGGTAATGGCAACAACACTCGCTTCTGGGAAGATATGTGGCTTGGTGATGCGCCTTTGGCGACCCAGTATCCGTCCCTATATTGTATTGTTCAGCGTCGTGAGGCTCTTGTTGTCACGGTTATGCACTCCGTTCCACTCAATATTCAGTTTAGGAGGGTGCTTGTAGGCGATCGATGGGAAGCATGGCTTCACTTGGTGCGTAGACTGATGGAGGTTCAGTTAGCTCCTCGGTCCGATCAGTTGTGTTGGAAGCTTACTATATCTGGAGAGTTCACAGTTAAATCGATGTATATCGATATCATTAACTCTAGTGTTATTCCTAGTTCCAAACATGTTTGGAAAGTCAAAGTTCCTTTGAAGATTGAAGTGTTTATGTGGTTTGTCCATAAACAAGTAATTTTAACAAAGGATAATTTGGTTAAGCGCAACTGGACAGGTTCTACTAGGTGTAGTTTCTGTGATCGGGACGAGACTATCAAGCACCTCGTTTTTGACTGCCCGTTGGCAAGAGTTTTGTGGCGCTCTGTACAAATTGCCTTTAACATTACTCCTCCCACTTCGGTCAATACGTTATTCGGGACGTGGCTTGCTGGGATAGAGTCCGAAACAGCTAGACACATTCGTGTAGGAGTATGTGCGTTGTTATGGGCAATTTGGAACTGCAGAAATGATTTGGCTTTTAACAGATGAACAACTATTCATTTTTTGCAGGTTTTTATTCCGGGCTACTGCGCTGATCCGTATGTGGTCCTTACTCACTCCGACGGAGGCCAGGGAGCGTTTGGTTACTGGATCTGTCCGGTGGGAGATGGTAGCGCGGGATATCTTCAACCGGTTTGGATGGCGGTCATGTAATAGGATAGGCGATTAGTTTACCTATCTACTCTATTGCCAGCCGGTTGTGACGTGTTGGGCATTTTGTTTTGGCGTTGAGGCTCTGTGTGAGCTAGCCATTCTATTTGTTTCCAGACTTTTAGACCTTGTTGAACCTCATTTACTTTTTAATAAATGTGGCCGTATGCATCGTTTCTGATGCAGAGGCCGGGGAGTCCCCCCCTTTTCGAAAAAAATACTCTCTCTATCTGTCTCTCTTTCTCTGTCATCATCATGCTCTGTTTTGCCAATTGTGCTAGCTACCTATTTGTTAATATGCTTCTCAAGGTCTAAACATATTTTATCAGATTTCTCACACATTGTACAAGGATTATACTGAATAAATTTTAAAAGAGTGGAATCACATACCCAAAAGGCCAATTCATATAGAGGCAATGACCTACTGAACGTTGCTAATAATGATGCTACTATTTTTCAGAATAAACCCGAACCTACAGGAACCATGTAGTAGTGGTGAAAAAATGGATAGTGATAAACAACTTTTGTATTTTTCTTATTCAGATTAAAGGGACCTCATTCCCCAAGCTACTCGACAAAAAATAAAATGTATGCATGCGCCAATGAAGTCCAAAAATTAATCCTCATGTGTGTCCAAATATTTTGTGTGAGAAGTCCGAATGTTCAGTGTTGGAAAAGTATACCTCCCGCTGATAGAATAGGGGAAAGATCGTTTCGTTGATGGCGAGTTCACACTGATGCTGATCACCGGCGCGCGCTGGCAGTGTCATGCTGCTTGGTCGGCACTACAACTACACAACTAAGCAGGAGGTAGGTGAGGTGGGCCTGAGATTTGGAGCATCCAGCTAAGAGTGTTGATTTTTGTGTGTGTTGGATTCAGTACTTATCAGTGATATTGGTAGTTCTCTGTAGTACTCTGTTTGTATTAGTTTTACCTTCTCTCCATCATGATTGCTTAGTTGCATTTTGCTTCTAACTATACTGCCCTGATGTTACTATACTTCCCTGCTGCAGATGATAGGGTCTCAAACTGGACTTTTTGATCATTTGATAAACGTTTGGAAATTCAAGCGTGGTCCTCTTCTGCAACCTGTGACCTATTACTTCTTAATTTATGGACTTTAAGTTTCAGTCATCCCTATATCATCAGGTAATATAACAAGGCTGTTGTTTAGATCATACTAGCGAATCCTGTGCGGCGGCACGCCGCACCCGTTGAAACAGACGTATTGTATGCATAGAAATATTTTGCATGCGTACCATTTATATTAGTAGGCAAATGAAGGGGAAAATTTTCATTCATAAGTATCTTACATATGACGTACTGCTAAGATGGAAAAGAGAAAGTACTACATTCTGGAGAGGATTCCCTTATTCTCACTAAACATGGTTTACTGAAATGAAACTATTACAACGGAAATCCGTACAGTGCGAAGACACACAAGATACCACAACCGACGACATGAAGTAGCTCTACTGTAGAAACATATGGCGTAAGGAGCATTGGAGCTTGAAATCATATCATCCTGGTGTAACCCCCCGTGGGGCTAGGACCAATAATGAACTGATAAAGCGCTTTTGCAAAATGCTCCAGTCATCCCATAGGTGGGCAACTACTTGCGTAACTGATGATACGATCCTCGGTAAATGGGCACTGTAGATGCATACGGAGGGGCACTACATCAGAGAAGTCATCGCATATGCGTACTAATTCTCCTCGGTCGGAATAGGAAGTTCCTTCCCATAGAACCGTACTTGAGAGTTTCCTACCTCATACGGCTCAGAAATTGCTATCTGAATTTCCCTTATCTTAACTGAATTCGATTTATCAAAAAATCGATCCAATTTGTTCTTGGTTTAAGCAGAAGAAATTAATTACCTAAGTTTCAAACCCTAATTTTTATCAATAACCTCTGAACAGCTGCAACACCAACACTGAAAGTTAAACAAAAACATGGTGGACGTCTAAAACAAACAAAGAAATAAACACATATGGCCGTACTGAGTAGAATATAACAAGATCCTTCGTAAGAGGGAGGTCCACCCCACACACTACATCAAGTAAAATAGATCAATCCATAAGAACGAATTGTTCGGCATAACGAAAATAAAATAGACTGCTCAACGGACCCAAAAGAAGAACAAACCTCTCTTTTCTTCTGGACCTATACGACCGTATCAACCTTCTCGTACATCGAGCAGAACTGCTATTTTTAGATTTGACAATCGGCGTTGGCAACAGTTAGAACCAGAAGCAGAAAAACAAATAGGTAAACTAATAACTAATTTCCAAAAAGCTTAAAGCACTTTCAAACAAAAGAAAGAAGGGCTGACCTAATGGAATTGGCCGGTAAGGAGACCCCACAGTTTGGAGTGGAACAACCCGCAGGCGCGAAACCACTGATCGAACGTGAAGACACTCTGCAGAAGGTGTATCGGACGAAGGGAAAATATCGGCCACACCAACGGTCTCCTCAGCAGGCACATCAAAATTCCCTGCAAATATTGCATCAAATTTTAAAAATAGTAATCAGCAACAAATGCACACAACTCAAACAATAGGGCCTATCATCTCCAAACATGAAACACACACGATCAACAACAGCACATCCACGTGCATGGCTCATGCTGCCAGCCACGCGTGTACAACAAGGGGTGTCCCTAACAATTACATGGCCATACGCATGGGCCATGCAAGCAACCCTAACAACAAAACAACCACACGTGCATGGCCCATGCAACCAACCACGTCCATGCAGCAGTCTTTGACCAAACCATACCTCGCACGAACATAATTTAACTTGTATATAACTTAATTTGTGCGCGGCCGACCAACCTACTGATTACCTACTTAAACCTACGCACACACCATACACACACACATGCAAAGAACAGACAAAAAGCAAGCAAATTCCAGAATCCAAGACATGCAAGCAGTCGGTAGTAAGAACAGCATGCTCGGCTTGTCGGCAGCCGGCACACACCTTGGATATCTTATGGAATTCATGGTCTAGCTGCAAAGAATGAAAGAACCAAGGTTGCTCCGAGCGGAACCTGATCTGCTCCTTGAGCGTGGAAACGCGCTCGGGTCTCCAGGTCTTCCGTTTTTCCTCGCCACTTGCTGCTGCATCAAATTGCTCTTTTGCGCCTCCGATCCATCTTCCTTTCGGCCTTCACGCCGTATATGTACAAGGCTAAGCCCATTGGGAGAGGCCAAGCAGGTGGCCGATCTCGTACACTGCCACCGACTGCAGGTCGACGGCCGCGTCCAAGGACGCGCACGACACGTTACCGCTGAGAACCGCGAGAAGGGCTACCGGAGGTTCGCGTCCCCATGCGGCAGCACACCCTTGCCCTCGCTGTCCGCGTCGCCGTCGCTGTCTCCGTCCTGGCCGACGCGGGAGCTCCCCGCACGCTTCCTCTTGGCGCCGGGCACGGGAGCGACGGAGTAGCTGCCCTAGTCCACGTAATGCGCGCACCAGGGGGCACAACAGCACCGTCCACGTCCATGGCCACATCGAGCTGGAGCACCTTCAAGAAGATGTCCAGGTCGGCACTCGGGCTGGCGAGGCAATCGAGAGTGCGTTGACGGCGTTAGTGAGGTGGTCGACTTCCCCGCTGTAGACGATCAAGGCTTTGACGCCTGCGTGAAATTTCTTGGCCAATCCGACGACGTCGGAGTTGCTGGTGCGTCGAGCACCTCCTTCCCGTGGTTTTAAATAGCCCGCTATAGCTCCGCTATAGCACGCTATAGCGTTTAGAAGAGGTCCTGCGTCAAGGATCTTTTGTTCAAACACATGAGCAAATATTTTAAATAGCTCGCTATAGCACCGCTATAGCATGCTATAGCATTTAGAAGAGGTCCGCCGCTAAGAGGCTTAGCGCGCTATTTAAAACTTTGCTCCTTCCCTCGCAGCGCCTCCTTTCGCAGCAGCTACATCCACGTGGAACCGCCAGTCGATAGGCGAGAAGGCCCGCGCAAGCGTGCCAAGGGCCCGTCGAATGGCCCGTCATCATGTGAACACCGGCATGGAACCCGGTCGTGATATCGGCTTCATACGCGTACGCCGTCTCGATGAAGCTTAGTGTTGTCGTTGCCAACATGGTCACGAACGCCTTCATCGGTGTCGCCTGATCGATGGTCTCATCTCCTTTTGCTTGTTTGCCAACACCATATGAAAATGAAGATAATCCTCGCCGTCGTTCTCGATGCGATGGCAGATGCCCCTTGCTTGCCCTACCGCACCGCGACGGTCTTTGCAACCTGTCGATATAACACGCCGTCCTCGCGGCATGGGACGGTGGGCGAGCAGAGTTTGTAACTGTTAGAGTTGTGTCGAATATTGTGTACAAGGTAGGTTACAGTTGGACTAGGAGTTGTATTGTGTTTACATAGGATGTGGAGTCGTGTCCTAATAGGACACTTGTATCCTAGGCCTCTTATATATAGCGGGGGTAGACACACGATGTAACCTATGCCAACATAATAGCATCGAAACGCAGGGGAAGCCGGCGGCATGTGCCGGTGTCCAAGGCGACCGGGTGCGGTATTGTAGCGGTGTCATGGGGAGGAGCGCCCATAGTCAGGCCTCGGGGATGTAGCCATATCGGTGAACCTCATTAACAAATCTCGGTGTCGTGCTCGTGTGATTACTTGGTCCTCGGATGATCAACGGTATGCCTCGAATTTATTCTAACAAGTGGTATCAGAGCAAGGTTACAAAAAGGCTGTGGATTGTTGATCTAGAGTGAAAATATCGCAGAAGAATTATCGTCGGCGAGATCGGAAGAATCGGTGTAGGTCACGATCGCGTGGACGTCGAGTTGAGTACTCGGAGTCGGCGAGATTGGTACGTGGCCCGTGGCAAGGCGAACAAGCCCAAGCGGCGGAAGGACGTGCGCAGGGGCAGCTGAGCGTGGACTCCGGTCACGGGACGTGCAGATTCTAGCGAGATGTGTGGTGCAATTGGAAACAACCGTACGTACAAGATTTGTTTTGGATAAAAAAGAAGAGGACCGAGTCCTTGACTGATGCGAACAGAGGCACACAACGGATCAATTTGAGCGGAGGAAAATCCATCAAGAAATACACATCCATTGGAATAGCATGGCATTGGCAGAAAAGGCAAGAGCTACGCATTGGGAAGTTGTGCCTGGACATGAGCCTTCACGTGAAGATCAACTAGTTGGCTACTAGAAGTACCCACGATTGTGTACTTGGGCATTGCGTGGGAAGCTCGCATGATTTTTCACAGGGTCAGCCGTATGAAGAACCATGGCGTCATCGGGTACCAAGTTTGAGGTGGAGAAGTTCATCGAAACTGAAAACCTTGGGTTATGGCAGACATAAGTGAAAGATTGTTGGCACAACAAAGATGCTTGAAGGTATTGCGGGAAGTCATGACAGCTAAGATGGAATTATCATGTGATGGATGGAAATTCGCGGAAGACGATTTAGGAGCCTCGAGCATATCATGCAGTCGGAGAAGTTCAGCTTGGTTGGACTAGACAGTCTGACGGATCGACGTGAGTCGGTTGGTACAGAAGACGGTGGTGAGATCGGCGACAGGGACATAGGAGCGTGGTGCTGATGGTGACCGACTTCTGGGGCGTGGAAACACGTGGCGCAGGTCTAAGGACTTGTGTGGCTTCGACGAGACTATGGCGCGGGTTGATTCAAGGTGATGTACACACGGAGTTTGAAGTCGACGGGGCGTGAGGGTGGACTGATCATCTATCATGGAGTCATGTTGAAGGTGGAGCTGGATTGAGGGGCTACGGTGTAGGGATTCAGGGAATCGAAGCCTATTCAGCAAAGGGGAAAAAGCGAGTGGCATGCAGTTTGGACTGGAGCCCAGTGGTCTGATGGAAGCGTGAAACTCGTCATTGGTCAGCGATGACCGATGGTACTCTGCAGTGGGGTTGAGTGGTGTGGGTTTCGTTATCCTTGAGACTCGACCGGGACAGCGGAGGCTCGACGCGGTAATAGCGGTGAGGCGTGCGGTATGCACGGACATGGAGACGGGCCAGGGCTCTGGTGGTCATACATGTGGTGAGACAACTGCGAATTTGACTCGGGATGACTACAAGCAATGGTGAAATTCCTTCAAGTTTCAGACAGGCGGTCAAGAAAGGAGCGGTGATGTTGAGTTCAGGTAACTCTTATGTGTGACACCCAATATGTGAGTTGTTCACTTTCACGCAGGTCAGTGATCAGTGTGTGATTCCATGGATGGATACTCTGGAAGTTGGAGCACAAACTAGAGTAACAAGGAACTTAATTTTGCTCGAGTGTTGACTGTGGTCAAGAAAAGAAGGGACTACAAGTTGCAGGTGGAGTCGCATGGAGTCTTTGGAGTAGTAGCGGTACTCATGGGATAACTCAAGTCCAATGTACATGGAAGTTTGACGCATGGACGAATTCAATGTGGTGGAGAATATTCGTCAAGGTGGAGTTTGTTAGAGTTGTGTCGAATATTGTGTACAAGGTAGGTTACAGTTGGACTAGGAGTTGTATTGTGTTTACATAGGATGTGGAGTCGTGTCCTAATAGGACACTTGTATCCTAGGCCTCTCATATATAGCGGGGGTAGACACACGATGTAACCTATGCCAACATAATAGCACCGGAACGCAGGGGAAGCCGGCGGCATGTGCCGGTGTCCAGGGCGACCGGGTGCGGTATTGTAGCGGTGTCATGGGGAGAAGCGCCCATAGTCAGGCCCCGGGGAGGTAGCTATATCGGTGAATCTCGTTAACAAATCTCGGTGTCGTGTTCGTGTGATTGCTTGATCCTCGGATGATCAACGGTATACCTCGAATTTATTTTAACAGTAACGTCGCTCCTTGCCATCGAGGACAACGACGCAGGAGATATCACCGACGACTGGCGGGAGCCAACAGCGACGACTTGCGGGAGGTGCATGCAGAGGCCCTGATATGGTGGGGTTCGGTGCAGCAATCTGGCCGAGGCTGCTATACTCGGCCGCCGGTCGCCGACTCTGCCGCGCGGAGGGGAGATTGTACTGGCGCTGGGAGATGAAATGCATCCCGTCAGTTGGGACTCCGGCCAGGAATGGCCGGCCCCGGCGGCGGGCACCACTTCGGCAAGAATCACCACCACCACGACCTATCCACCAAGAAAGAAGAACACCGCTCCGTGAGGCAAACCGAATCAGAGAGGGCAATGTATAAGACGAGGCCTGCTCCGGTGCTTCGGAGGGGTATTTTTGTTCCCGCGAGTTTGTTTTTTCCTGGCCCGTCGTAGCCCAGATTCAAGCCCTGTCTAGCCCTATATAACCCAGACCGTATACGTATAGTACTATGGTACGAAAAATAAACATCACACGACCCCACGTCCACGTAAGACCTGTCGAATCCAATCATTCACGCGGCTTCATCAATCTCGCGAGCATTGACGCAGCTCCATAAGTCACGTAGTAGATCTTCAACGGCGGCTATCTCGTCGCCGGCGATCTCGTCGGACAGCGGGCGCGGCAACGTCGTGAATCCCAACGAGCACGCACAGGTACCGCATCCCGCGTCCCCCCTCTAGTCAGGGGCGGGCCCAGGAATTGAAGACTGTGTATTCAAATTTTGAATTTCTTTTGGGAAGCCTATAGCCTTCCTTTTGGCGTGTATAACCGATTATAGTAGTATATTGTACTAGTTGTAAACTATATAAAAGATATTTCATAATGTTTTATATTCATCAAAATTGATCATAACTTGCATTGTTCAACATGTAAAAGTAATTGTTCAACATATTGTGGCAAAATCTAAGATATATAGAGAATAGAAAATAGAAAAGGATAAGAAACCTTACAAATCACAGGAGTACTATTCTTTAGATAATGTTCACTGTAGCAAAATCAAAATTTATAAACATTTTCACATTACAAATTTAAATGGGAGATTGCAAATTCTCATGTCTAAATAATCCACAATCGACTGCAAACAAGTTCTAATATCACTATAATTATATAGGCAGAGAAGTGCTCAAACTAACTTACTTTTGTTTGTATGTACTGTAGTGCATCCTCCTTAACGAGAAGAAAATTCTGCTCCTGCCTGCAGCGATATATTATTCAGTTGGAGTAAGAAATAAGAATTTGCATGAGAAGAGAGCTCCCAATTTCAGAAGTGAAGGATTAATATATCCAATTAGCAATTATACCTGAATCTGTGGGTTGTGCCTTTGAAACTGAACCAATGCCTGCTGGCTGCTTCCCGCTGCTGGATCAGAACCAGGGTAAGCGGGGGATGAATTCGTCGCGCCGTCCGGGCCGCCGTTCACACGTCCAATCGCCGAGCAGGCGATGGCAACCGCCATGGCCTCCTGGCGGCTCGCCGCTCGCGTGGGGAGAGAACAGGGCAAAGGTGTCGGTTCGTCTCCGTCTGACCTGATCGATAGATTTCTTTTGAGGGCCGATGGTCGACAGATCCATGGTCTGCATGCGTGCGCGCGCTACAGCCACTTGGGCCAATGGGCCAAGTCGCGGAGTCGTGGAGTTTTGCGCTGAAATACTTAACTAGCAAGTTTGACTATACAGTTTCGTTTTTCCTTATATATACACAGTATATACATTATATATATCTAGTTTTTTGGCAAAATTAATGGGTATTCAACTGAATACCCTTGAATTGAGGTGGGCCCGCCCCTGCCTCTAGTCTCGCTCGCGGCAACATCGAACGAACTGCCGCCACCAGTGGTAGTGGTTAACCTAGCGGGGCGGGTAACCTAGCTACCCGGCGGCGCATGCGATCGTGGATCTTGTTCCGGTAGTGCTGCTCCTCGTGATCTGGGTTCACGTAGTGTCGGTTGCCGTCGGCTGTGCGCACCACCGGTATCATTATTTGATGTGGTGGCTAACCTAGGTATCCGACGGCAGAGGTATACTACTACAAAAATAGCTATAGCCAATATGGACACTAATGGCGCACTGTACATGTGATGCGCCATTACTAAATACTAATGGTGCACCATGTGTTGGTGCGCCATTAGTGTGCAAATACTAATGGCGCACCACACCCACGGTACGCCATTAGTCATTTTTTTTAATTTTTTCAAAACTACTAATGGCGCACCGTGGGATGGTGCGCCTTTACTACTTCAACTAGTAATGGCGCACCACTCCCACGGTGCGCCATTAGTAATTATGTTTCAAAAAAATTCAATTTTTTTTATTTTTATTTTTTA
>NC_057812.1:50225179-50225705 GCF_018294505.1 Triticum aestivum | reverse complement strand
TTTTTAAACTACTAATGGCGCACCGTGGGAGTGGTGCGCCATTACTAGTTGAACTAGTAATGGCGCACCATCGCACGGTGCGCCATTACTAATTTGGCCCAAACATTCCCCCGAATGCACTCCTGTTTAAAATTTTTCAAAATCGTCAAAAACCTAACAGAAAAAAAGATACGGGGCTTTTAAGATCTGGAGAGGCAAAAAAATTCAAAAAAAATTCAAACTTACTAATGGTGCACCTGTCCATGGTGCGCCATTACTATCTTCCCACCTTCAAAATTCAAAATAAATAAAAAAATAAAAAAAATAGTAATGGCGCACCTGCCCACGGTGCGCCATTACTATGCCGTATATATGGCTGGGCGTGTCCTCTCCTCCTTACCTCTTCATTCTTCTCCTCCACTCCACCTCTCCTCCACTCCATCTCCTCCTCTCCTCCACTCCATCTTCCATTCTCTCCTCCACCATACTACCCTCCTCCTCTCCGGCGACCTCCTCCTCCTCCTCTCCGGCGACCTCCTCCTCCTCC